>NC_041383.1:784317123-784321214 GCF_002162155.2 Triticum dicoccoides
GAGGGGGTGTTACAACAATAGCAAGCAAGTGTTCCAGCTTAAATTTCAGCTTCTTCTTCAGATCATGATGTGCTCTGTCAACCACTACAAGTGTATTATGCCAGCTCAGAACTATGGAGGGAGAGTTTGCACTTCCTGTTGCTAATCGACACACGTTTTATTTTCTTCCTATGATTTTACTAGTCATTTCATTTGCAAGAACATTATCGGACTCATTACTAGACGTTGTCGTCTTTGTCACGTTTCAATCTAGGAAAACTGTTCCTATCAAAGTATAGCCATGCACACGCCCCACTCACCGGGTTAGTGGGTGTCACAAAGAATGGATAAGTTGAGTTTCTCGTCGCACAAGCACTCAGCATCATGAGACAGGCCACATGCGACGGTTGCACGCAGGGCCACACTCCCTTCCTCTCTACCACACCTTCTATCCCCACCGTATCCCTTTGAGAGTCGACAAAGGTGGCCGACCCGATCCCCTGTCTCTTCCAACAGTGTCATCGGCAGGAGATGGCTTGGGAGAGGAACTCAACATCCTTCTGTATATATTATGTGTAGTTTGTGTTTTGCCTCCATTGTGTTTGTGTATATATTAGATGCCGGTTGGGAGGGCGTTGTCGGGGCTTGTGAGTGGCCTTCAATGCATGGCAACCATCTTCATCCACTTCACGGTGCTCCTAGTCGTAGATGGAGCTAGATGCATAGGGAGAGTACTCCTACGGATGGACCTAGATCCCCTGCATCTTTCGACCTCTTCCAGCAGCCATGGTGGTTCATGGAAAAAGGAGGATGAAGCGAGGCTCCATGTTCACCCTTGCCGCAAGAGCAATTCCTTCTTGGAGCATATCAGCTGGGGATTCAGGGGCAACTACGGTGCCCATCGATGAACGTTGATGTTTGGTGATCTCTACTACACAACTTATTCTTGTAGACTCGTGTTGGGCCTCCAAGCGTAGAGTTTTGTAGGACAGTAGTAATTTTCTCTCAAGTAGATGACCTAAGGTTTATCAATCCGTGGGAGCTATAGGATGATGGTAATCTCTCTCAAACAACCCTACAATCAAATACAAGAAATCTCTTGTGTCCTCAACACACCCAATACAATGGCAAATTGTATAGGTGCACTAGTTCAGCGTAGAGATGCTGATACAAGTGTAGTTTGGATATTAGATATAGGTTTTTATAATCTAAAAATATAAAAACAGCAAGGTAACACGCACTAGTAGAAAAACACCTAATAGTCCCGGTTCATAAGGGCCTTTAGTCCCGGTTCATGAATCTGGACTAATGGGCCGTTACTAATACCTCCACCCATTAGTCCCGGTTCAAACACGAACCGGGACCAAAGGCCCCCTCACTGGGCTCGGCGCAAGTTTTAGGGGTTTTGGAAATTGGCTACTTTAGGGGTTTTGGGGGTTATTTTTAGGTTGTTATATTAGCTAGCTAATAGAGAGAAGTGTCCTCTCTTATATCTTCGTCCTTGATTTACCAACGCTTCTGCTATATATGTTCATTTTACCCGCTGATATAATAACTCATGCATGCTCGCATACATCAGCATATATAATAACAAGTACTCGTCCTACTAATCATGCATCATCATACAACTTCTACTCGTTATTAATAATAAGTCATACAATCATCATCCTCATAGTCATCGAACCCAACCCTACATAATTGTTCTTAACACATGATCATCAGTATCAGGTAGGACCTAAACACCCTTAAGGTAAAATAGCATAAAAAAATATAGACCCTGACTCTTCATTATGAAGAATGGCGATCATCCTGTCTGCAATTTTTGCCCTTCGTTGAATGTTGCTTCCAAGAAGCTCCTTACGACTGTTCATACATTTTTTCCATTCTTTGATTCTCATGTCTTCACTTATTTTAGAAACCCGGTATGGACAGTTGAGATTCGTAGGACGACCTGGTTGTATGTTCAAAACATGAAGGCTACCGTGTGTATACATCAGATGAGGCACACAATCATTCGGGATTATCTGTTGAAAAACATAGTAATAACTTCGTAGTTATCAATGATATGATGTACTAGTTTTAGAAGTGTGCAAAAAGATGCACGGATGTTGTAATAGTACAAAAAACTTACCAGGGTATCTCTATGGTAGTTACCGTAGTTTAACACGTGCACTAGTGGCACGTATTTACCATAATATTGAGGAGTTCAATTGTAGACATTGTAATTCACAAGATCAGTACAAAATGCGACTAGATGATTTTTCTCCTGATAAGCTAGTTCGGAGCCTTCGGTGTAGTAGGTTCTGTCTACCATCTTCCGCACATTCTTTGAAGAATGAAAATAAGCTGTCAATGGAGAATAAGTTGTCAACTATTTTAAAATAAACAATATAAATTACTTAATAACTATGTTAAGCTCACATGGGGGAAGAATTGGAGGTGTATCCACAAGGACGAAAATCGTAGGTCTCTCTTGCTCGATTGTAGGATCACCAAGATCCATGGTAACAAGCATACCCTCATCAAAACCATACATCTTGCAAAGTGCTTTCCAATTTTTGCAACCAAAATGAGTTACACTCTGAGCATTGTATAGCTTTACTTGAAAATCAACACCATGATGGGTACTTAGGATAATTTTTTTGGTTTCGAAACTTTCATGGTCTTCAAAACCCATCCTCTCCAAGACATAGCATCTTGCAAAGCATGGGATAAGCTAGTCGAATTGGAAAAGATGAAAATATTGTCATGATTAAAATAGTTGAAGTCATGAGTAATTACGAAAAAAAACTATTATCGTCGGTTGCGTACCGTATGAACATCGAAGGTCTCCTTGAGCTTAATGCTGAAGCGACGATCTTCGTCTAGCACAATGAACCTGTCGCAGATACCTCGGTCGTCGTGGCACCAGTCGCACTCCCCCGGGCGGTTTTCGTCGTCCGATGAGTACGACATTTTCGGCCTACGTTCATAATTCAAATATTAAACTAGATCATTATTATTAATCACGGGTTGACTATCGATGATCGATGTACGTAGCTCATCCTTTCATTCCCAAATGCATTATTATATCAAATTGTCTAGCACACGGGAATGAAGGAGAACTTATCAAATATGAGCATTCAATAAGCAAAACCAAATTATAAAATAAGCAAAACCAAATCATAAAATAAAGTATAGTATTCAAATTGGCATGCATTCAATAATTATAAGCAAAAGTACATCATCTCTTGGTGTCCGTACATCGTCGAATATTATCACTAATACAACTAGAACCGTAGCGCCCGACGGGTATCGATGCGAGCGGTGGACACCCAAAGATAAGGAACCATCACAGGATCATAGCTCTAGTGAGATCCCTGAAGAACCTGCCAGGTATTGTCGAATCTGCCCTCCAATGCAACCATGTAGCGACAGACGTGCTCGTCCTCCTCGCTGACACGGTGACGTACCACCTCCGCGGTGTCCGGATGCCTCACCACCGTCATTGGCTCACGCGACCGCCACCAAACAAGGATCGGGTCAACAACGGGCTGCCTCCTCACCAACCTACGTCCCCCGGAAGGTAGCACCTCCCAATACCAGCCCGGCAGAGCCCAGTCCCGAACATGACCCTGATCAAGCAGGCCTCCACCGCCGAGTCGACGACGACGAGGATGCGGGATAGGCGTCGCCGACGTCGATGCGGCAACTACTTCTATATATAGTTAAATAAAAGTAGTTTTATTAATTAAATCAACTATCTAGTTCAACTACTAAGCACTTACTATAAATAAATAAGTAGTACTTACTAAAAACAAACTACTTCTATATATAGTAAAATAAATTAGTTTATTAAATCAACTAGCTAGTTCAACTATATATAAACTACTTCTTATTTTTTTCCTTTTTCTAAATACTACACATCTAATCTAACAAAAATAATCTAATCTAACAAAAAAAATCTATGAACTATATATCAAAATTACTACACATCTAATCTAACAAAAAAAATCTAATTAATCTAACAAAAAAAATCTAACATAATATAAACAAATTAATTACTACACATCTAATATAAAAAAAATCTAATCTAACAAAAAAAATCTAATCTAACAAAAAAAACTATGAAC
>NC_041383.1:784321253-784321820 GCF_002162155.2 Triticum dicoccoides
CATCTAATCTAACACAAAAAAACTATGAACTACATATCTAAATTACTACACACATCTAATCTAACAAAAAAATCTAATTAATCTAACAAAAAAATCTAACATAATATAAATAAATTAATTACTACACATCTAATCTAACAAAAAAAACTAATTTAACAAAAAAATCTATGAACTACATATCTAAATTACTACACACATCTAATCTAACAAAAAAATCTAATTAACCTAACAAAAAAATCTAACGTAATATAAACAAATTAATTACTACACATCTAATCTAACCAAAAAAAATCTAATCTAACAACAAAATCTATGAATTACATATATCTAAATTACTACACATCTAACTTAACAAAAAAATCTAATTAAATCTAACAAAAAAATGACGGTGACGGCCGGCGAAGGCGACGGCGAGGTGCTCACGTACGGCTGGCGACGACGACGGCGAAGGCGACGGCGAGCTGCGGAGCGGGGCGGCGACGGCGTCGAGGCGGCGCGACGTCGATCGGGGCACGGCGCGGGCGGGCTGGGCAGGGCGCGCGAGCGGTGACGGCGCGGGGCGGGGCT
>NC_041383.1:784321859-784324635 GCF_002162155.2 Triticum dicoccoides
GGCGGGGCGGCGCGGGGCGGCGTGGCGGGGCGGGGCGGCGACGGCGAGGTGGCGACAGGGAGACGCGCGGCGACGGGAGTGAAGCAGGAGAGATCGAAAACTGCTAAGTCCTGTATATATATCAAGAGCATCGGTCCCGGTTGGTGGCTCCAACCGGGACTAATGCCCCCCTTTAGTCCCGGTTGGAGGCACCAACCAGGACCAAAGGACTCTTTTCGGCAGCGCAAAAGGCGGGAAACAAGGACCTTTGGTCTCGGTTGGTGGCACCAACCGGGACTACATGGGGGGCATTGGTATCGGTTGGTGCCACGAACCGGTACCAATGCACCACTTTAGTCCCGGTTTATGCCACCAACCGGGAATAAAGGCCTTGTGCTGCCCGCGTCACGGCATGAAAGTTTAGTCCCACCTCGCTAGCTGAGAGAGCCCGAGAGTGGTTTATAAACCCCAATCCCGCTGCCCTCTCGAGCTCCTCTCAAATGCAGGCTTACGGGTCTAAACGCACTATATGTTCCTGTTGGCCTATTGGGCCTATTGCGGGCCTGAATCCTGACCAATATTGGGTTTCTAGTCGTATTCAGGCCGTGGTAGCCCTTTAGGTGGCACTTTTTTTTATTTTCTGCAGCTGTTTTTTTGTTGATTCTTCCTGTAGCTGTTGTTTTAGTCCTACCTCGCCAAGCGAGAGGCACTCGCAGCTGTTTATAAGACCTGAGTGCAGAGACGATGACGAAGAGGCTCAATGCTCCTGCACGTTGGTTAGCTTCAAGCCTTGAGGAATACGGTAGACTGCACAGAGCTATGTGCAGTGCAGTTGACACTATTCCGAAAGGCTTGAAGCAAATTAACAAGCATTGCGCCTCTTTTTTATTTTTAATGACTTATTACAACTCAGAAATAAAAAGAAAAAAATAAATATAGCAGAAAAGAAAAAAAACTATATAGAAAACTACTCAGAAATGAATTGAAGCAAAAAATAATTGTGATTAACTGTACTAAAAAAGGAGCATAGATGCTTATTTTAAATGACTTATTACAACTCAGAAATAAAAAGAAGAAAAAATAGTTGTGATTAACTTTACTAAAATATGAGCATAGATGCTTATTTTTAATGACTTATTGCAATTCAAAAATAAATAGAAGAAAAAATTGTTGTGATTAACTTTACTACAAAATGAGCATAGATGCTTATTTTTAATGACTTATTACAACTCAGAAATAAAAAGAAAACAATAAATATAGCAGAAAAGAAAAAAAATATAAAAAGCTACTCAGAAATGAGCATAGATGCGCTTATAGAGGAAATTCAAATTAAATTCATACCAAATTTCAAGAGAAATTCGTATGAATTTAGTCTAAATTCCCTATATAAGGGCATCTATATTTTTCATTTTCAGAGGAGCTCAATAAGGCAGAGAGGGAGGGGCTTATAAACCGGTCTGATTCCCCTTCGGTTGGCGAGGTGGGACTAAACTTTGGCCGCAACGAGGACCAACCCTTTGGTCCCGGTTCAGGCCACCAACCGGGACCAATGGTGGTGGGCCAGGAGCGAGGCACATTGGTCCCGGTTCGTCCCACCAACCGGGACCAATAGGTCCAGACGAACCGGGACCAATGACCCACGTGGCCCGGCTGGCCCCTGGGGCTCACGAACCGGGTCCAATGCCCCCATTGGTCCCGGTTCTGGATTGAACCGGGACTAATGGGCTAGACCGGTCTGGACCATTGGCCCCTTTTCTACTAGTTACGTAACAAAAGTGAGCACAAACGTTATTGCAATGCTTGAAAATAAGGCCTAGGGTTCATATTTTCACTAGTGCAATCTCTCAACAGTACTAACATAATTGAATCATATAAGAATCCCTCAGCGTGCGACAAAGAATCACTCCAAAGTTCTTATCTACCGGAGAACATAAAATGAAATTGTTGTAGGGTACGAAACCAGCTCAAAGTTATCATTTTCGTCAATCTATTGAGCTATTCCTATAAGTGTCACAAACATCCCTAGAGTTCGTACTAAAATAACACCATACGATACACATCAACCAACTCTAATGTCATCTAGATACTCCAATGTCACCACAAGTATCCGGGAGTTGATTATACGATATGCATCAAACAACTTCAGATTCATAATATTCAGTACAACACAAAAAACTTCAAAGAGTGCCCCCAAAATTTCTACCAGGGAAAATAGGACGAAAACGTGCACCAACCCCTATGCATAGATTACCCCAATGTCATCTCGGGAATCCGCGAGTTGAATGCCAAAGCATACATCAAGTGAATCAATATAATACCCCATTGTCACCAGGGGTATACCTATGCAGGACATACATCAACTATTCTTAAATCCAACAAAGTATTCAATCTGATAATAATAAAACCTCAAAGGTAAAAACTCAATTCATCACAACAAGATAGAGAGGAAGAAACATCATATGATCCAACTATATTAACAAAGCTCGCGGTACACTAAGATTGTGCCAAATCAAGAACATGAGAGAGAGAGAGATCAAACACATAGCTACTGATACAAACCCTCAGCCCCGAGGGTGAACTACTTCCTCCTCGTCATGAAGACCATTGGGATGATGAAGATGACCTCCGGCGATGATTTCGTCCTCCGGCAAGGTGCGGAACAGGGTCCCGATTGAGTTTTCATGGATACAGAGGCTTGCAGTGGCGGAACTTCTCATCTAAGATTCTTTTCGAAGGTTTGGGTATTTATTGGAATTATTGGCGTCGATCTCATGCCAAGGGGGGGCACGAGGGAGCG
>NC_041383.1:784324889-784336399 GCF_002162155.2 Triticum dicoccoides
GCCCCAGGCTTGTTGTGACCCCGTGGCTCTTAAGGCCTGGCTCCAGTGCTCCGTGGGCCTCTTCTGGTCCATAAAAAGTCACCATAAATTTTCAGCCCATTCCGAGAACTTTTATTTCTGCACAAAAAACAACACCATGATAGTTCTGCTGAAAACAACATCAGTCCGGGTTAGTTCCATTCAAATCATACCAAAACCATATAAAATTGTTATAAATATGGCATGAATATTTCATAAATTATAGATACATTAGAGACGTATCATTTGACAAACAGCTTCATCCATCCATCCATCCATGCTTCTTCTGGTCGAATGGCATCACTTGGAGCTCCAGCGACTTCGGCGTCAGCTCCTCTTATTCCTCCCGTCTTGATGCCAAAAGGGAGGCAATGCAGTATTCTTTAGGCGTTTGCATGCCGTTCAAGTGGCGACGAGCCGGCGGAGATGCCACAGTGAGACCTCCACTCAAGTGGTTCGTCCCCAGTGGTGGTAGTCTTGATTCTTGGCGACGGCTGTTAGGCAGGATTAGATTGCCATGATTGTAATTTGGGGTCCTTTCTATAAAGGGACCGGCTATTTGTCAATTGGCTGAAAAAAAATTAGGCCAGTTAATCTCCCTCCTTTCTCAATCGATGGATCAAAATCCAATGGACCATGCTCATCTTCAACCTCCAGCTCCTGTTTCTCTTCTTCCTCTCTCACCCCCGCCCGGTCCAAACCAGACCTAGCCGCCTTCTCCCGTCGCCCGCGGCCGGCGGCACTCCCAGGACCGCCTCGCCTCTCCGCCCTCCCCTGAACTGCCCCCACCGCCGATCTTCCGCCGCCCCGGCCATCCGTCTAGCCCCGGGCCTTGCTGATTTTTTCTTCGACGAACTTGCAACACTACCCCACCCCCGCCCCCACCCCCACCCTAAGATAGATCATGGGGGAGCTTCTCCAACGACCCCCACCCCCCAATGTAGTTGTTTCTTCCTTCCCTCTGGCGCCTCCTTTCTTCTAGCTAAATTGACTAACCCAAATCGGATTTTCAGATGACTGGCGTGTAGCTATTGTGTTCTAAAAAAGGTTAGGACTAGGTTGCAGTTCATAGTTTATGTTGAGTCCCTGTGTAATACGTACTGATGTTGCTTATCTAATGGATCTCGGGTCCTTTATGAGTTGTGAGTTGTGACCCTTCCACCATTAAAAAAGTGTTGGGCCACATGGTACATGCCAAACGAGTGATCACCCCCATCCTTCACCACAACCAACACCGAGCACCACAACTAAGACCAGGCACAAATAACATTTGTTACCACTCAAGTGCAAATTTTTTATCACGGTTCTTACATGAACACCAAAAGAACATGCTATGTGAATGAATGCCAAGCTCAAATGCAAGCTCACACTTCTAGAATTTCTTCTAGGAACTTGCCCGAAAGCAAAGCAACATGTAGTTTGAGAGTGATAATCTTTGTTAATGTGTCATGCGATTCACAAATTTATTTTTTCTTCCTTGTTCAATATACTGGTGATCCTTGAGATACTAGAAGAAAACAACGGACTACAGCACGCAGACAATCCGTCAACTTAAATGTGGGATTAATCAGTCTAACAGATTTGCAAAGTTGGTTTGTCCATAAAGTTAGGATGTATGTGGCCCACATTTTAGACAACATGCTATTATCACTCAATAAATGGATGCATAATAAGTATCTTCACTTCATCACAAAGGATATCCAGTTGCAAACACGCTTTTTGAAATTGGTGTCGAATGGCGCAACCGCAAAATGAAACTCAAAAGCATCGTTCATTTTTAAATTGATAAAATGATATGGAACAATATTGGGTAAAAGGTATTAATATTTTGTATTTGTGATATATCAGCATCATGGTAATCATGTGCTTGATCTGGTGGGCCAAAATCTTGCTTTGGTCTTTAATTCTTGGAATCATGGTGTTCCATGAAAAACTCAGTGACTATTTTTTAGGTGATAAGGTCCTGTTTGGGACTGCTCGAAACACAAGCCAAACGGGATAGCTCCATAATGTCTCGCTCCATAAAAAACTAGAATCTGAGATACAACCCGCTGTTTTTCGTGAATCTCTTTAGAGGGTCCTCCAAAAACTCTATTTCGAAAAAATCCTTGTGAAGGTGGGAAAAAATTACCCACCACTGCCCCCGATAAGTGGGCACCCTCCCCCCCTCCCCCCCTCACGTCACATAGCCCCCAATAGACCTATCCCACCAAATTAATTTCTAGGTGGAACTGCTCCAAAGTGGCTTTGATGGAGTGAAGCCTTCCCGAATAGACCTAGAAATGTTTTTTCTCCGTAGTATTTGTTGTAAGGGAGAATTCTGAGCTACTAATCAAGGGCTCTCAATCCTCATAGGATGCACATCGGAACGCTGAAAGACAAGAATTTACTAGTTAGAAAGATAACTTTTTCTTTTCTTTTGAGAAGGTATGGAAGAGGAAGTTCAATCATAAGATAGTTGGTTGAAAACACGCAACCCTTGGAGGATAAGGCCCCACAAACCATAGATCACCGTCTCTCGTGGCTCATGCTCATTCCTCTCATGGACCAAGTGCAAGAACGAAATTAGACTACAAAGCTCCTACTTTTTCCATGGTCGGTGCGGAAAAAAAGTTCCTACTTTTTCCACCCCATCAAGGGTATTGGTGGTGATTTTTACACACCCTATAAAAGGCACACCGTGAGTAATTTCCCCTCTTATATGAAAAAAGATTTCTCTAAAGGTGTGGCCTAAACCTTATTTGAGGAGATCTATTCGGACAACTTGGTTGGAGTGAATGCTACTCCGATCATTGGGCTCAAGTGGAAATGATAGCTAAGGAAGTCATTTTTATGTCAATAGATTGTCCGTTGATAGGTCTCTGCCTCTCTGGGTTGACATCTTGTACACGTCTTCTCCAAATTTACGTAACACAGTGAATTGAAAATCCAAGCAAGTTCAAAGCCACTAAGTTATGACCCACTTTTCACTAGTTATGCAAATGATGTTTGATTCATATATAGAAAAGTGATGCCGTTACGAAGTATTTTCAATATAGATTCAATGGTGTCACTTTTGTGTCACAAAATCCACATAGTGCTCGTTAAATTTGCTTTTGTGTATTGTACGTGGAACAACCCCTCTTTTTGTTCAGGTGGTGAACGGAGAGCGTCTCTTCATCCAACAAGGGAACGGAGACAACTCTTTGGCCTCTACAGGAATACTCTTCGATCGTCCTTCACGTGGACGAAAGCTTACTATTTGTCTGCTACAAGAACGACCGTATCATATAGAATTGAAAAAGATTTAAAACGGGGCATAGTTTAGAGATTTCATTAAAAATGTTATATATTTTTTGAAAAAATTGGCACTTGTGTGCAGATCACACTGCTATTGGAGTACCAAGGTATCAAAAAAACTAGTAATGCTTTGCTAGTAGGGGTTGTCCCAGTAAGATATATGATTCCGTCATTTTCATCGTGGCTCTTGTAATTTACATGTCTTGCTTTTGGAGGCATATATATGTACAGATCAATTAATCCAGCTCGGCCGCCCGCGTCGCCCCCGCTCGGGCGACTCGGGCGGGATCCCAACCCTAGCCGCCGGGGGCTCCCCATCCTTCCATCCCTCCCTTCGCCGCCGCCGAAGGACGCCACCGGCCTATAGCCCGGGGGCTGACGGCGGTGGCGGGGGCCTTCCCTCTCTCCCGCGCCATGCGGGCGGTGCGGAGCCCCGCGGCGTGTGGTGGCACGGCCGATCTGGCCTTCGTGGCGTGGCGGGCCTGCCTTGACCGGCGGCGGCGCGGCGGTGGCCTCGTCCTAGGGCAGTGGTGGTGGCGGGTGCGGCGGCCGGCCCTGCGGCGGGCAGCGGCCTTGGCTGCGTTCGGCGGCGGCGGCCGGATCTGCAGCGACAGACCATCTGACCTCGGATCGACGGTGGTGGCATGGAGGGCCTGGTGGTTGGGCCGGCGCCATGCGTGGTTTGCCCTCCGGACAGATCTGATCTGCCCGGTGCGGCTTACTCGATGTGCGGCGGCGCAGATCGGCGGCGACCCGTGCACACGATGCTTGATGGAGGTTCTTCGAGCGGATCCAGGTGAAAACCTTGTTCTCGGCTTGATGCCAAGACCGGCGTTGGCGGCACTCTTTTGTGTCAATATATGATTCCGTCATTTTCATCCTGGCTCTTGTAATGTACATGTCTTCCTTTTGGAGGCATATATATGTACAGATCGACATCACATCCAGGAAAAACTAAGTTCATAATCTCGCATGTCTACTCATCCCTTGTCGGGATAGCAAAATACAAGCAGCACAGAAGGATTCAACATAGAGAAGAATTGGATACGGGCGATGAGCTAGAGGCTAGAAGGCCAAGGCAACACCAACAAGGATAAGGAGGACAAGGGTGAAAGCTCCAAGGTGGCCGGCCAATTGTTCCCTACTCCATTGTCTGACGTGTCTGAATGAAATGTACTATATCTATATCTTTGCATCTTTAAATTCTTGCCACTTGCTGGACCGGTTGTTAAAAGAGAGCCATCTCTGCACTCATCCTTCAATTCCAAATTCCCAATTCTCCCGCAGATTCCAAATACAGTGTGCAAATAAAGTTTCCACCCATGGCCTGTCATGATCTGAATCAACAGGAGGAAATGGCCGTGGAGGATCTGGACCCGATAGCGTACGTATCTTTCGCTATAACTACTAGCAACATCTTGATGGAATGGAATCCTCCCGCCGTGTAACCATGGCAAGTACTAATGGTGTAATGGTGCGATACTCCTTCTGTGTGCAGAGGAATGCACATCACGGAAGCGCTCCGTGTCCAGCTCGACGTGCAGCGCCGCCTCCACCAGCAGCTCGAGGTAAGAGAAAATTAGCTCAAACACAAAATTAGGCTCTACCAAGAGTCTTCTGTGACATTGTTACTTCCTGGTGCTGCAGATGCAGCGTAATCTGCAGGTGAGGATAGAGGAGCAGGGTAAGAGGCTGCAGAAGATGTTCGAGGACCAACTAAAGGCCAACAGGAACATGGCAAGATCGCCGCAGCAGGATGGCACTGTCGGCATCCACACGGAGCTGCAGGACAACGTCGTGTTCATCATCGACGACGAGGCGTAGCTTCTCTCTGTCGCTACCAGATGAGTTAGTCTTGGGAATTGGAACGCCCTTGACACTCTGTAACCTGGATCTCTCTTTTGACAGATATATTTCTGTACTTCTCGACGGTGGCGGAGATAGCAAATTGCCAAAGCCTGGGCGCATCACAAGATAAAGCACTTCACTTATTTGATCTACGAAGAGCAACAAATATGTACTGTAATATTTGAATGCAAGTCGTGTGAATATAAAGACAAACATCTTAAAGATCGTTGATGTAGTGCATTGCATTGCATGAAGTGAACCTCGTGGCCAATACGTTCTCTGGTAACCTTCCTAGTAAGACCCCACTTTGCGGTTTCATTAGAGGCGGCTTCTTTCAAATCTTCAGCTGATGTAAAGCTGAACCTAGCGGCAATCCTGATTGGTCAAAGAACCCTGAGGGGATCATTCAGGAACATAGCTCTGGCACGTAAAGGAGTAACAATAAGGCCTTTTTTCAGATCTTCAAGACCTCTTCTAGCAAAACCTTTTGATGATTCCAAGTTTTTTTTTGACGTGAATAGCAGGAGCTCTGCCTTTGCATTATAGTAGGAAGAAAGAAGTACAAGACGGATGACCCATCGGAGAAGATCCAGGTTCAATCACTCATACATCAGTGGTGAGGAAGAAGAAAAAAACAACACAACAGTACATGAAAATCCCAGTGTTTACTCCCTCGTAGCCTCGCTAAAGCACCTGACATCCTCTCGAATTAGCCCCGGCAGAGCAATGGCCGGTAACTCTCTCTGCTCGAAGATTCTTCTGTTCCGCTCCTTCCACAAGTTCCACAGTATGTATGCCGCCAGCGTGATCTCTTCCTTGATTTTTTCAACATAGCGGGCGACCTTCTTGATGGAAGTATTGTACAATCCGGAAGGAAGGCGAGTCTGTGCATAGCATGCCGCCCCTCGGTGTTAGCTCTAGCATTTGGAAATCACGAAGCCAGCAACCAGCAGGGAGTTCGCGGTCATCTCATTTCTCCAAATTCATTACTATTTAAATGTATACGGAAGTGTCTATGAAACACAAGTAAAACGCTCAATTCTATTAATGTCAATTTTGACATTTATCGTCAAACATTGTTTGCGACAGAACACTTATTTGGATTAAAATTTCAGTATTCAGAAAATGATACTCTGACTCTGAGTGCTTGTTAGCAGCTCTCACGATTTGAGTGAAAAACACATTTTTGTGTGGGCAATGCAAACATGGTTTCGAGAATTCAGAACTGCCTGGTACCTAGGAAGGATTCTCGCCCGCCGTCGGTCACTCGTGCAGGCCGCCATGGTGCCAGAGCAACACGGGCACACAGCAGGTAGTAGGTGAGGACCTGGTTGCCAAGACTGGCATGCCACATTCCCACCTTCAATGTCAGGCTACGAGGACGAGTCGGCATGAGATGGGGCTTCAGGTGTCCCAGGGGCTCGGGCACGAGATGGCATCCCACAAACTTGAGTACTATTACCCCCGTTCCGAATTACAAGATGTTTTAGATATTTCAATGGACTACATATAGACTGAGAGTGAAACACACACTAAAACGCTTCCATATACATTCAATTCAAAAAAAAAAAAAGTTAGAACATCTTATAATTCGGAACAGAGGGAGTATGAGCAATGGGCTGTTGGGGGGTTACAACAATAGCAAGCAAGCGTTCCAGCTTAGATTTCAGCTTCTTCTCTAGCTGGTGATGTGCTCTGTGAACCACTACGCATGCATTATACCAGCTCAGAATATGGAGGGAGAGTTTATACTTCCTGTTGCTAATCAACTCCCGTTTTATTTTCTTCCGATGATCGATTTCACTCGTCGTTTCGTTTGCAAGAACACTATCCGACTCATTACCAGACATTGTCGTCTTAATCACATTTCAAGCTAGGAAGATTGTTCTTATCAAAGTATAGCCATGCCCACGCCCCACTCTCAGTCAGTGTCACAAACACTGGATAAGTTGAGTTTCTCCTCGCACAACACTCAACATCATGAGACAGGTCAGATTCGACGGTTGCTTGTTGCATGCAGGGCCACACTCCCTTCCTCTCTTCCACACCTTCTATCCCCATCATATCCCTTTGAGAGTCGACAAGGGCGGCCGGCCCGATCCCTGCCTTTTCCAACAGTGTCATCGGCCAGAGATGGCTTGGGAGAGGAGCTCGACATCCTTTTGTATATATTATGAGTAGTTTGTGTGTTGCCTCTGTGCGATAGCTGGAAACGTCTTAGCCTGTTGAGACCGACGGGTTCGTGTTTATATGGAGTTGGGGCGCACCTCCCAACCATAGCGCATACATTGTTGAGATTACAAAAGAGAGAGAGATATTCAAGGAAGAGATAGAACTTGGAGAAGAAGGAAAATAATCTATCTCTATCTATCTATCCTAACAACCTCATGCGCCGGGTGGTGCATCCACATTATGTTTAACACCCTCCCGTAATCACAGCTTCATTAAGTTGAGATTATGCTTGAATTCTTCAAAACTTCTTGAGGGCAAAGGCTTTGTAAATCCATCTGCAATCTGATCCTTTGAATGCACAAATCGAATATCAAGTTGCTTTTGAGCAACTCTTTCTCTGACAAAATGAAAGTCTATCTCTATGTGCTTTGTTCTGGCATGAAACACATGATTAGCAGAAAGATAAGTAGCTCCAAGATTGTCACACCACAGACATGGAGCTTGCTTGCTCTTTACTCCAAGCTCTTTCAACATAGACTGAACCCATATGATTTCAGCTGTAGCATTTGCTAATGCCTTGTACTCTGCCTCAGTGCTTGACCTGGATACAATAGCCTGTTTGCGTGCACACCATGATATTAAGTTAGGTCCAAAAAAGACTGCAAAACCACCTGTTGAGCGTCTGTCATCCAGGCACCCTGTCCAGTCTGAATCAGAAAAGGCACTGACAAGAGTAGAAGATGACTTGCTGAAATTTAGACCTATATTGAGAGTATGTTTAACATATCTGACTATACGCTTGGCAGCTGTCAAGTGAACATCAGTAGGTGCATGCAAAAACTGACAGACTTTGTTGACAGCAAAAGATAAATCTGGTCTGGTAAGAGTGAGATATTGAAGAGCTCCTACGAGACTTCTATATTTTGTGCTATCTTCCTGACTCAAAATTTTACCTTCTGCAAGAGACAATTTTTCTGAGCTGGATAATGGAGTGAGTGAGGGTTTACAACCTTGCAATTCTGCTCTTTTTACCAGATCAGCTGCATATTTTGCTTGAGAGAGATGAAGTCCATTCTGATGTTTCTTTACCTCAATCCCAAGAAAGAAGTGCAAGTCTCCAAGATCCTTTAATGCAAACTCTGCACTCAGATCCTTTAAGAGACCTCTGATTGCTTCATCAGATGAGCTAGTCACAATTGTGTCATCAACATAGATGAGAACAAATATGCATGTAGTGGACTTGTTATAAATAAACAATGATGTGTCTGATTTAGAAGGAACAAATCGAAGTTTTTGCATCTTATGACAAAGGCGAGAATACCATGCCCTTGGAGCTTGTTTTAGTCCATATAGAGCTTTATCAAGTTTACACACATAAGAAGGAGTACTCTTACTTTCAAACCCAGGAGGTTGTCTCATGTACACATCCCCTTCCAGAACACCATGGATGTGACGCCTTCGATTCAATCGTACACTAATCATGCACGCAATGTGTACGATCAAGATCAAGGACTCACGGGAAGATATCACAACACAACTCTAAAACGTAAATAAGTCATACAAGCATCATAATACAAGCCAGGGGCCTCGAGGGCTCGAATACAAGTGCTCGATCATAGACGAGTCAGCGGAAGCAACAATATCTGAGTACAGACATAAGTTAAACAAGATTGCCTTAAGAAGGCTAGCACAAACTGGGATACAATCGAAAGAGGCGCAGGCCTCCTGCCTGGGATCCTCCTAACTACTCCTGGTCGTCGTCAGCGGGCTGCACGTAGTAGTAGGCACCTCCAGCGTAGTAGGAGTCATCGTCGACGGTGGCGTCTGGCTCCAGGGCTCCAGCATCTGGTTGCGACAACCAGGTAGAAGGGAAAGGGGAAAAGAGGGAGAAAAGCAACCGTGAGTACTCATCCAAAGTACTCGCAAGCAAGGAACTACACTACATATGCATGGGTATATGTGTAAGGAGGCCATATCAGTGGACTGAACTGCAGAATGCCAGAATAAGAGGGGGATAGCTAATCATGTCGAAGACTACGCTTCTGGCAGCCTCCGTCTTGCAGCATGTAGGAGAGAGTAGATTGAAGTCCTCCAAGTAGCATCTCCAAGTAGCATCTCCAAGTAGCATCTCCAAGAGCATCGCATAGCATAATCCTACCCGGCGATCCTCTCCTCGTCGCCCTGTGGAAAAGCGATCACCGGGTTGTCTGTGGAACTTGGAAGGATGTGTTTTATTAAGTATCCGGTTCTAGTTGTCATAAGGTCAAGGTACAACTCCAAGTCGTCCTGTTACCGAAGATCACGGCTATTCGAATAGATTAACTTCCCTGCAGGGGTGCACCAACTTACCCAACACGCTTGATCCCATTTGGCCGGACACACTTTCCTGGGTCATGCCCGGCCGCGGAAGATCAACACGTCGCAGCCCCACCTAGGCACAACAGAGAGGTCAACACGCCGGTCTAAACCTAAGCGCACAGGGGTCTGGGCCCATCGCCCTTAGCACACCTACACGTTGCGTACGCGGCCGGTGAGCAGACCTAGCAACCTCCATTACAAAGGAAGTTGCGTTAACGCAGTCCAACCCGGCGCGCGCCACTCAGTCGCTGACGTCACGAATTGCTTCGGCTGATACCACGACGCCGGGATACCCATAACTACTCCCACGTAGATGGTTAGTGCGTATAAGCTCGTAGCCAACTCAGATCAAATACCAAGATCTCGTTAAGCGTGTTAAGTTTCCGCGAACGCCGAACAGGGCCAGGACCACCTCTCTCCTAGGCGGTCTCAACCTGCCCTGTCGCTCCGCCACGAAGTAACAGTTGGGGGCCGTCGGGAACCCAGGCCCACCTCTACCGGGATGGAGCCACCTGTCCTTTCAGCCCCCATCTCCGAACAGTATCACAGGTAATGTAATAGTGTAAGGTATAAAGTATATGCCCGTGATCACCTCCCGAAGTGATCACAGCCCAGTAGTATAGCATGGCAGACGGACAAGAATGTAGGGCCACTGATGGAACACTAGCATCCTATGCTAAGCAGTAGGATAGCAGGTAAAGGTAACAACAGTAGTAGCAAGGACAGGCTATGCAGCAGTATAGGATTAACTGAAAGCAGTAACATGCTACACTACTCTAATGCAAGCAGTATAGAGAAGAGTAGGCGATATCTGGTGATCAAAGGGGGGCTTGCCTGGTTGCTCTGGCAAGAGAGAGGGGTCGTCGGTGATGTAGTCGACCACAGGGGCATCAGCATCGTCACGGGGTCTACCGGAGAGAAGAGGGGGGAGAAACAGTAAATACATAGCAAGCAAGTGCATAACAGGACAACAAGCAGAGCTAGACGTGTTCTAACGCGGTAGTAGGTGATACCGACGAAGGGAGAAAGCATCCGGCAAAGTATTCCCGGTGTTTCGCGTTTTCGGACAGATGAACCGGAGGGGGAAAGTTGCGTGTTTGATATGTTAGGGGTGTGTGGTGGACGAACGGGCTGCATATCCGGAATCGTCTCGTCGTTCTGAGCAACTTTCATGTTGAAAATATTTTAATCCGAGTTACGGATTAAAAGATATGATTTTCTAAGGATTTTATTAATTTCTGGAAGTTAATTAATTATTTAATTAATTCGAAAAACAGGTTAATAACATCAGCATGATGTCATGCTGACATCAGCAGTCAACAGAGTTGACTTGGTCAACCTGACATGTGGGTCCAGGGGAACCCACCTGTCATTCTCTATGATTAACTAAAACAGATCAATTAGCTTAATTAGTGATTAGGTTAATCTAATCAAAATTAATTAACTTAATTAATTACTTAATTAATTAATTAATATTTTAATTATTTTAGTTATTATTTATTTATTTATTTAATATATTTTATATATATATTTTTTTAATTCCTTTTCTTTTCTTTCTTTTTTTAACCGTTCTGGGGAGGGGCCCCCTAGTCAGTGGCCCGGGGGGCCTAGCGGTGGCTACGGGCGCAGGCACCCGGCCCGATTGGGCAATGCCCAGATCGACAGGGGGAGGCGCCGGCCACGGGCACGGCAAGCCCGGACGACGCGGGCGGCCGGTGGGCGAGCACGGCGCGCGCGGAGCCTCAGCACGGGGCGTTGGCGAGTGTGCACGGGAAGGCGAGCACGGGCGAACGGGCGAGGCGCGACGGCCGTCGTGATCGGTGCAGGGAGGCAGC
>NC_041383.1:784337037-784344220 GCF_002162155.2 Triticum dicoccoides
GTTTTTTTGTTTGTTTTGTTTGTTTTCTTTTATTTATTTTCTCCTCTATTTTAATTCAATTTAAAATATTTATGCATCTTATAAAACTGTGTCTTCTACACCATAATTATCTATGTAATTTCTAGTACAAACCGAACAATTTTATTTTAATGTTTGAAAACTTTTATTATTTACCAAATTTTCAATTTGAATTTGAATCGGTTTCGAACTAACTCGAGATTAGCAACTATAATCGAGGTGACGTGGCATCACTAGCAGAGGATCACTGTAGCTTAATTACCCGGGCGTCACAATTCTCCTCCACTACAAGAAATCTCGTCCCGAGATTTAGGAGCGGTTATAAGGGGGGAAGGGATTTGGTTACGAAATTCTAGTGAATCTTCTCGTCTTTGGTTGCTCTTCTCGAAGAGGTGGATCCATTACGTTGAAGTCTTCATTTCTCTGCTCTAGGTCATCATGATAGAGCCGTCATCCTTTCTTCGGGATCTCCAACGTACTAACGAATCAGTAAGGAGAAGCTCGGCTACGACAAAAAGGCTTATGAGGGAACAATCTGGGGGTTAACCCAAGAATCAGCATAAGAGTATCTCTCGAGTTGAACATATAAAATACATCGAGAGTAAGGTACGAAGGTACAATAAGAGGTTCCAAGCGGATAGATAGTTGCTCGAGGCCTGAACCAGAGTGAGAAAGGGGCTCAGAGTAGCGAGAGTAGGTATTGCGTCAGATACCATAATAGAGAACTAGGAAGGTGGCCCATGAATTAAATACGAAGCCAAGCGTGGGGAATAACCATTGGAAACAGGGTTGTACAGGAGAGTCAGGTTTCGATCATGTGGAACCGTGGGTTATGGGCCCACCATGTGGGTTAAAAGCGGGAAGGCGCTAATATTTGCACGGTCAAGATAACAAGGTATGTCAGAGGATAGCCTGTCGGTTTTGTTGTCAACAATGTCGGTACCAAGGGCGAGGGATGAAGAGAACCATTTTCCTGCTCGTTGAACGAGGCGGACCAATAGGCAAAGTTCTCGTCCATCGGCGGTTACCGGAAGTCATCAACAGTAGAAACAGGGTTACACCAGACAGGAAGGTACACCGAGGTGTTTACCTAAGCAGGGGATTACCACTGCTCGGTTAAGTAGTTTACAAGTAAGTTTGAACAAAACAACGGGAAGGAAAATGTGCTTAAACACATATATCAGGGGTATATCCTTCCCAAGGACAAGCAGAGCATGATATCCATGACAGGATATTATGTAGAAAACTCCTTAGGTAGGGGAGAGAAATTTCATGATATTACCCATACAGCGGTGTTTGGATAATTGAGCAGGAAACATTTATCATTGGGCTTCAAATGTTCTTGTTGAAAATTGGAGTACCATAGACATGCTTCGAGATAGCATTGACATGGTCTTCGAGCAAAAGGTTAGACTTTGGATATAGGAAGGATCCATTAGGAACAACTTGTAGGATAAGTCTTACAATTTCCTCAGGGAAGAATGGCTAAACTTGCTAAAAAGGATACTACAATAATAGGTCCTCCACCCAGGGGGGGGGGGTGCTAGGCATGACATCATGTTACCAGGTCATCAAAGGACCAATGTTATAACTCTTGAAAATATGTTCCAACCATCATATCTGATGGAGATTCAGATATGATGGGTGTCAGGATACCTCAGGCTCAGGATGCCCGAGAAGAAAGGTGCAACACAAATTGACGGGATGACACTGTAAGATTCTCGGGAAATGAACTAAGAAGTGATTTCCGTTAACAAGAGTTCATCATTAACCTAAGGAGAGGATGATGAGGTGGCTGATGGACTCAGCGATAATTCAACGAGGTATCCAAAAGATGGATCTCCACAATTATGTGGATAAGGGGATAACATCTGTCAGATTAAACAATAAAATGGGATATGCTCGAGGAAAACATACATAATTAAACATTGGTTGAACGGTGCACCCGAAATACGGGTTGGGTTGCACGACCAATGTCGGAATGGTGATTCAATAATCAATAGACTAAGAATGAACGGCCGACTATTAACTTCAAAGCAATAGGGTTGCTAGGAGTGCAGGATCCAAACAGCACCGTTCACTTGTTGGTACCCCGGTTGGAATCAACACGAGGACCATGAAAGAGTGGTGATGGTGAGTAGTATCACTATACCAAGAACTCTTTAAGAGGTGGAGCAGTCCTCACAACATCCTTGATACTAAAAGATGGTAATACTCCAAGTAAGAAAGAACAAATGCTGGATAGTAGGGATCTCAAGGTATAACTCAAAACACGAACAAGTTTGTGTTGAACGGAAGGCAAATAAGTGGTCAAAGGTAACACAAATCATCAGGTGCAAGGATGGTATTTCTCATCATGAACTCAATTGATATCCTGGAAGAGCTCATAAGGTTGATGATGATCACGACGCATTTGTCGAGAGATTTCATGAAGATGTAATCAATCAGTGATGACATCAAGTCAAAGGAATAATGAAGCGGAAGGTTATTGGAACCATGGGTAGGACACAAACTCGAAATCAAGCTTGCTGTCCAAGGACCAACGATATGACGAGGAAGATCGATTGTAAGATTAGCTCACCTTCGAATTTTATGCTCCGAGGAGAAGGACCCGGTAGCACAGTTAAAATTTAGCATGTTAATGATATAGCCGATCAGGCTAGGAATGATGTGATCGGGTGCAAACTCGTACTTATAGAAGCTTACCGAAGGGTTGTTGAACCGTAGTGTGGACTCGGTTCAGATATTGGTGTCTTTGAGTGTTTAGTAATTCAGAGCCCGTGAAAAATTGGAATCAGTGGGAACGTAGCACTTGATGAAGAACTCATAAGAAGTTATGCAGTTCCATGATAATCTCGAGATACCAGGGGGTAATACTCGACGACAGATCAAAATAGAGGTTGGAGTGGGGTATTGATCCATAGGAGACAATTGTTTTAACTTGTCCGAGAAATGAGATCAAAGAAGAACAATCATGGTCGGAACCACGGTTGCAAGGGATCAATTCACAGATACCATATGTTAGTTATCAAGGAAAATAGTTATTGTTACAAGAAGCTTCCATGATAGGATATACATCGTGTCCATGGGCATGAACACAAAGTTCAAGGTCGACTCCCACTTCTCCAATGCATACCCTTTCATTCACTTCTCGCTTTCGATGAAGTTATAGCGTTGAAATTTTATCTGGCAAAATACCAGAAGAGTACGACTCGTGAAATCTTTCGAGTTCACACATATTAAGGAAGGCATAGGTTCAACCCATCGGGGCATCTTAGAATCCTATACCAGAATCTTTTAGAAGTAATTAACTCAAGCTCGAAGGCAGAGCATGGTTGAGAAAGCAGACGATACAATTTACCAAAGGCATTATGTATCCGATAAAAAGGCTCACAAGTTTATTGAATATGAAGGGCGTTGTCAGATGAAATCCAACAAAGGATCTGGTGGTCCACAAGGGATCTGGCGTGAGCATCGGTACTCAACTAGAGGAAGCAGATTATAGAAACAACTGACTAACTCAATTGTCAAATGCAAAGGAATTATGATTTCCAAATCAAGGGATCAGAAGCAATGCTTTGATTAGGGGTGGATAACTTGAATAGCCGTAGGGTACAATCAAAGACAATTGGATTGGTTGAGAACCAATTCCAGTAAAAAGAATGGCAGCTCAGCCGGAAAAGTAATTTATAAGGATCAATGACGATTGCGTGTATTCGCAAACATATTGAGTCAACAGACTCAAAATGGTAATGACAAGGAATGTCAATATGACTACGAGACTTATGGGATTATCCATAATGCAAGCAAGCAAGAATTTCAAGAGCCAAAGGCCCCAAAGGATTTTTGGAAGATCGAATATTATTTCGAAGACTTTTGTGAAACACATGAACAACTGGGGATGAGCGGATACTCGACAAGTGCGAGGATTTATTCGAAGGGGTATTCATGTGGCAAAGAACTGCTAGGCAGTAGGCACAAAGTATTCTCGGAACAATAGAGAAAACTTCGGGGTATCTTGTAATAACAAGATCAATGGGGGATGATCGTATGAATGGGAAGTGTAAGTAGTTATCCATACGGATTTATCGGTGGTCAGGAATAGCCAAAGTGATGGGCACAAGTCTCGAGAGAACATCAGAGAGTATCTTCGGAATCTTCTGATGTAGCAGGCGATCCTCTGCAATAAGGGGCTCTTCGGGTGGATGCGATCACGAGATCCTAATCTTAGAGTTAGCAAATTCATTTAACCCAAATAGTAGAGAGATCAGAGTCCCAGAGTAAAGGTCGAGGAGTAAAAGATCCTAGTACCACCCAATGGCGACGTGTGCCCGTAAGACACACAGCCATGTTAGTAAAAGTTTTTGCAATGTCTAGACTCGACTTCGGCCAAGGAGTGTGGAAGGGGGATTCCTACAGGCAGTCGGCTCTGATACCAACTTGTGACGCCCTCGATTCAATCGTACACTAATCATGCACGCAATGTGTACGATCAAGATCAAGGACTCACGGGAAGATATCACAACACAACTCTAAAATGTAAATAAGTCATACAAGCATCATAATACAAGCCAGGGGCCTCGAGGGCTCGAATACAAGTGCTCGATCATAGACGAGTCAGCGGAAGCAACAATATCTGAGTACAAACATAAGTTAAACTAGATTGCCTTAAGAAGACTAGCACAAACTGGGATACAATCGAAAGAGGCGCAGGCCTCCTGCCTGGGATCCTCCTAACTACTCCTGGTCATCGTCAGCGGGCTGCACGTAGTAGTAGGCACCTCCAGCGTAGTAGGAGTCATTGTCGACGGTGGCGTCTGGCTCCAGGGCTCCAGCATCTGGTTGCGACAACCAGGTAGAAGGGAAAGGGGAAAAGAGGGAGAAAAGCAACCGTGAGTACTCATCCAAAGTACTCGCAAGCAAGGAACTACACTACATATGCATGGGTATATGTGTAAGGAGGCCATATCAGTGGACTGAACTGCAGAATGCCAGAATAAGAGGGGGATAGCTAATCATGTCGAAGACTACGCTTCTGGCAGCCTCCGTCTTGCAGCATGTAGGAGAGAGTAGATTGAAGTCCTCCAAGTAGCATCTCCAAGTAGCATCTCCAAGAGCATCGCATAGCATAATCCTACCCGGCGATCCTCTCCTCGTCGCCCTGTGGAAAAGCGATCACCGGGTTGTCTGTGGAACTTGGAAGGGTGTGTTTTATTAAGTATCCGGTTCTAGTTGTCATAAGGTCAAGGTACAACTCCAAGTCGTCCTGTTATCGAAGATCACGGCTATTCGAATAGATTAACTTCCCTGCAGGGGTGCACCAACTTACCCAACACGCTTGATCCCATTTGGCAGGACACACTTTCCTGGGTCATGCCCGGCCGCGGAAGATCAACACGTCGCAGCCCCACCTAGGCACAACAGAGAGGTCAGTACGCCGGTCTAAACCTAAGCGCACAGGGGTCTGGGCCCATCGCCCTTAGCACACCTGCACGTTGCGTACGCGGCCGGTGAGCAGACCTAGCAACCTCCATTACAAAGGAAGTTGCGTTAACGCAGTCCAACCCGGCGCGCGCCACTCAGTCGCTGACGTCACGAATTGCTTCGGCTGATACCACGACGCCGGGATACCCATAACTACTCCCACGTAGATGGTTAGTGCGTATAAGCTCGTAGCCAACTCAGATCAAATACCAAGATCTCGTTAAGCGTGTTAAGTTTCCGCGAACGCCGAACAGGGCCAGGACCACCTCTCTCCTAGGCGGTCTCAACCTGCCCTGTCGCTCCGCCACGAAGTAACAGTTGGGGGCCGTCGGGAACCCAGGCCCACCTCTACCGGGATGGAGCCACCTGTCCTTTCAGCCCCCATCTCCGAACAGTATCACAGGTAATGTAATAGTGTAAGGTATAAAGTATATGCCCGTGATCACCTCCCGAAGTGATCACAGCCCAGTAGTATAGCATGGCAGACGGACAAGAATGTAGGGCCACTGATGGAACACTAGCATCCTATGCTAAGCAGTAGGATAGCAGGTAAAGGTAACAACAGTAGTAGCAAGGACAGGCTATGCAGCAGTATAGGATTAACTGAAAGCAGTAACATGCTACACTACTCTAATGCAAGCAGTATAGAGAAGAGTAGGCGATATCTGGTGATCAAAGGGGGGGCTTGCCTGGTTGCTCTGGCAAGAGAGAGGGGTCGTCGGTGATGTAGTCGACCACAGGGGCATCAGCATCGTCACGGGGTCTACCGGAGAGAAGAGGGGGGAGAAACAGTAAATACATAGCAAGCAAGTGCATAACAGGACAACAAGCAGAGCTAGACGTGTTCTAACGCGGTAGTAGGTGATACCGACGAAGGGGGAAAGCATCCGGGAAAGTATTCCCGGTGTTTCGCGTTTTCGGACAGATGAACTGGAGGGGGAAAGTTGCGTGTTTGATATGTTAGGGGTGTGTGGTGGACGAACGGGCTGCATATCCGGAATCGTCTCGTCGTTCTGAGCAACTTTCATGTTGAAAATATTTTAATCCGAGTTACGGATTAAAAGATATGATTTTCTAAGGATTTTATTAATTTCTGGAATTTAATTAATTCGAAAAACAGGTTAATAACATCAGCATGATGTCATGCTGACATCAGCAGTCAACAGAGTTGACTTGGTCAACCTGACATGTGGGTCAGGGGGACCCACCTGTCATTCTCTATGATTAACTAAAACAGATTAATTAGCTTAATTAGTGATTAGGTTAATCTAATCAAGATTAATTAACTTAATTAATTAATTAATATTTTAATTATTTTAGTTATTATTTATTTATTTATTTAATATATTATATATATATATATTTTTTCTAATTCCTTTTCTTTTCTTTCTTTCTTTTTTTTAACCGTTCTGGGGCGGGGCCCCCTAGTCAGTGGCCCGGGGGGGGGGCCTAGCGGTGGCTACGGGCGCAGGCACCCGGCCCGATTGGGCAAAGCCCAGATCGACAGGGGGAGGCGCCGGCCACGGGCACGGCAAGCCCGGACGACGCGGGCGGCCGGTGGGCGAGCACGGCGCGCGCGGAGCCTCAGCACGGGGCGTCGGCGAGTGTGCACGGGAAGGCGAGCACGGGCGGACGGGCGAGGCGCGACGGCCGTCGTGATCGGTGCAGGGAGGCAGCGCAG
>NC_041383.1:784344230-784344923 GCF_002162155.2 Triticum dicoccoides
TTTTTCTAATTCCTTTTCTTTTCTTTCTTTCTTTTTTTTAACCGTTCTGGGGCGGGGCCCCCTAGTCAGTGGCCTGGGGGGGCCTAGCGGTGGCTACGGGCGCAGGCACCCGGCCCGATTGGGCAATGCCCAGATCGACAGGGGGAGGCGCCGGCCACGGGCACGGCAAGCCCGGACGACGCGGGCGGCCGGTGGGCGAGCACGGCGCGCGCGGAGCCTCAGCACGGGGCGTCGGCGAGTGTGCACGGGAAGGCGAGCACGGGCGGACGGGCGAGGCGCGACGGCCGTCGTGATCGGTGCAGGGAGGCAGCGCAGGGCGAGGATGACTCGGGCACGAGGGGGGCTCGGCGCAAAGGGCGTGCGGGGCATGGTGAGAGCGTGCTCACCGCGGGCGCGCGTGTGGGGGCGTCTACCGTGCGGTGACCGCGAGCGAGACGGGAAGCAGAGAAGGGGAGAGGCCCAAGGCCTCACCAGCGTTGATGGGGAGAGGGGGCGCCAAGGCTTGCTGGCGGCCGGCGGGGAAGAGGCCGAGGACGCGAGGTCCGGCGAGGAGGGGGTCGAGGTGGCGTCCGACGCGGGGCAGGGCGTGGCGACGCCGGTGAAGACGGTGGGGCGGCTCCGGCGAGGTGGCGTCGCGGGGGAGGACGGAGGCGCAGGGGATGGGCGCCGCAGTCGAGGCGCGTCGGGGCGGCG
>NC_041383.1:784345508-784357092 GCF_002162155.2 Triticum dicoccoides
TGGTCTTCTGTTTTTTTGTTTGTTTTGTTTGTTTTCTTTTATTTATTTTCTCCTCTTTTTTAATTCAATTTAAAATATTTATGCATCTTATAAAACTGTGTCTTCTACACCATAATTATCTATGTAATATCTAGTACAAACCGAACAATTTTATTTTAATGTTTGAAAACTTTTATTATTTACCAAATTTTCAATTTGAATTTGAATCGGTTTCGAACTAACTCGAGATTAGCAACTATAATCGAGGTGACGTGGCATCACTAGCAGAGGATCACTGTAGCTTAATTACCCAGGCGTCACAATGGAGAAACGCATTCTGTACATCAAGCTGCCTGAGACTCCATCCTCTGGAAACAGCAATAGACAAAACGAGACGAATAGTGGCAGCTTTTACCACAGGACTAAATGTATCCTCGTAGTCTATGCCATATCGTTGCTTGAAGCCTTTTGCAATGAGCCTAGCCTTATAACGGTCAATGGTTCCATTAGATCTCCTCTTGATTCTGAAAACCCACTTGCAATCAATTAAATTTTTACCTTGCTGTGGTGGAACCAGGTGCCAAGTTTTGTTTTTCTTTAGTGCCATGTATTCCTCATTCATTGCCTTCTTCCACTTATCATCACAAAGTGCTGCAACAAGGGTTTTTGGTTCATCTGGTTCTCCTGTGGAACAGACCAAACCATATGTAGTCATATGTTTATAATCTACAGGTTAAGTTACCCCTTGTTGCAGTCGTGTACGCCATGATGGTGGAGCCACAGAATCTGTAGCCACAGAGGATCCAGGGTGCTGCGCAGGATCATCCGCAACTGATCCCAAGGCGGATCCTGTCGCTGCAGCCGCACCAGCGCCCGAGGCAGATCCTGTCGCAGCAGCGCCAGCGCCCGCCGGAGCGTCCTGATCTTCTGTGGCAAATGGCTGAAGAGCGGCGTCTGAACTCGGCGCAGAGAATCCCGAGCCCCGTGCCTCTATGCGCGTCGGTCGGTCGACTGCTCGTGGTGGGGCCCGCTGGGCCCGCGTCCTCCCTGGCACGTGCCAAGTCCCGCCGCTTGTACGTGACAGGTTGGGCGCCGTACCGCGCGCCAGTTGGAGGAGACTACATGTCGGGCGCGGGGTCGTCGCGACGTGGGTCTGGCGCATGAGCGCGTGTGCCTGCGCCAGCGCCTGCGGTGGCTGATCCCGAGGAGGATCCTCCCTCCTGCGCCGTTGCCGATCCTGAGGCGGATCCGATTGCCTGCGCCGCTGCTGATCTCGAGGCGGATCTGTCTCCTGCCACGGGACACATGGGATATAGCCCAAATTTTTCACCATTTGCTTCATTTTCTTCACCGTTTTCTTCGCCGTTTTCACCAGTTGCATCAACACAGGACTCATGCATGCCATTAGATGAGTTAGCCAACAATTGATCATCAATACTTTGTCCCCCTTGATCAAAACTAGTGAGGTGAGGTGGCAAGAGAAGAATCTCTTCTCGAAGAAGTGCACCGGCGTTAGGATGGAGATCAGCGAAAGGGAACTTAGTCTCATCAAAAACTACATCGCGGGATATGTAAACACGTCCAGTGGAAACATCCAAGCACTTGACTCCCTTGTGCTGAGCACTATAGCCAAGGAACACGCACTGTTTTGATCGAAACATGAATTTGCGATTATTGTAGGGACGTAGGTTTGGCCAACATGCACACCCAAAAACACGGAGGGACTTGTAGTCTGGTTTTGTGTGAAGAAGCCTTTCTACAGGAGTTTCATGGTGAATGACACGACTAGGAAGGATGTTGATGATATGAACGGCAGTGAGAAACACTTCATCCCAAAATTTGAGAGGCATGGAAGCGCCGGCCAAAAGAGCAAGGCCGACTTCAACGAATTGTCGATGCTTGCGTTCAGCTGACCCATTTTGCTAGTGAGCGTGGGGGCATGACACATGGTGTGAGTTTCCAAGTGTCTGGAAGGAGTTCAACTTTTCGTACTCCCCTCCCCAGTCGGATTGGACAGCAAGGATTTTACTGTCAAACTTTCGTTCAACTAGAGCTTGAAAGTTTTTGAAAACTTGAAACACATCAGATCGTTTCTTTAAGAGATAAATCCAAGAGAATTTGCTATAGTCATCGATAAAACTAACATAGTAGTTGTGTCTACCAACAGAAGTGGGAGCAGGGCCCCAAACATCAGAAAAAAATCAACTGTAATGGTTTGGTAGAGATGTTGGTAGAAATTGGGTAAGGCAACTGATGACTCTTTGCTCTCTGACATGAATCACAAATTGTTTCATTATGAGGCTCACCAACAAATGGGAGTTTATTTTTCCTAAGCAACTTTTCAACTAAAGAAAAAGATGCATGCCCTAAACGATCATGCCAACGTGTGGATGGCAACTTGATAACACCACAAGCTTGTTTATTTTCTCTTCGAAACTCTGGAATCAACGGATAGAGGCCGCCAATGCATCTACCTCGATAGAGAATTGTCCTCGTTGCCTGATCCTTGATCAAAAAATAATAAGGGTGAAATTCCAAAAAGACATGATTGTCAAGGGCAATTCGATGGACAGAAAGAAGACTTTTATTAGCACTAGGAACATGCAGAATTTTACTAAGATGAATGTTGCGATGAGGGGTACGAAATATTGAGTGACCAAAGTGACTTATACTCATACCTTCTCCGTTGGCAGTATGGATTTGATCCTTGCCGCGGTATTTTTCTTTCATGGTGACTTTCTCGAGCTCGTTGGTGATGTGGTTGGTGGCTCCGCTGTCGACATACCAATTTGTGTCGACGCCATAGGAGCCATCGGCTGCCGCAGCGACTTTCTCCTCATCTTGTGAGTCGTAGTCGTCCTCCTCATACCTGTACCAGTAGTCCTTCGCTGTGTGTCCAGGCTTGCCGCAGATCTGACACTGGGGAGCATCGGGACGGTTTCTGCCGCCACCACCAGTGTCACGGCCACGGCGACCACGGCCTCCATATTGAGGTGGCGCGGAGCCACGGTTGCCACCGCCGAACCTGCCTTTGGTGCGAGAGGAGCCAGGCGATCGGGAGCCGCCACCCCGTCCACGAGTCGCCATGTTTGCGGACGACTTGAAGCCGCCGCCGCCGGATCCTTGGAACTGTGCCATGCGTTGATCGAAATTGGACAACATGGCAAAGAGCTCATCAAGGGTTACCTGGGTCACGCGGGCGTCTAGGGCAGAGACGAGGGGCTGATAGTCGGCGTCGAGCCTGTGGATGATGTAGGAGGCCAGTTCGTCGTCGGGGATCGCCTTGCCCCAGGCTGCGAGCTCGTCGGCGTAGCCGCGCATGGCGGCGAAGTAGAAGGCGACGGAGAGGTTTCCCTTCTGCGCGTTAATGAGGGAGGTTCGGATGTTGTTGATGCGGCTGGCGGACTGCGAGGAAAACATGCCGGCGAGCGTCGTCCAGAGCGCGCCCGCGGTGGTGACCGTGATCACCGTGAGCAGCACTTCGCGTGTCAGATTGTTCAGCAGGTATCCAAGAACCTGCTGATCCTCCCTGACCCAGATTGGGTGGAGAGGGTTGGGCGATGACACCTCCTTCCCTTCCTTGGTGGTGACGAGGAGTCTCGCCGGCTCCGGCTGAGTGCCGTCGACGTAGCCGAAGACACCGGTGCCACGCAGCTGGGGAATCACTTGCGTGCGCCATAGCACATAGTTTGTGCGCGTCAGCTTCTCGATAACTTGGCCATTGAGGTTGGATTGGGACGCGCCGGAGGATGAAGACATGGCTAGGGCTAGATGGAGTTTGTTTGGAGTTTAGATGGGAAAAGGATGGCTCTGACTACCATGTGCGATAGCTGGAAACGTCTTAGCCTGTTGAGACCGACGGGTTCGTGTTTATATGGAGTTGGGACGCACCTCCCAACCATAGCGCATACATTGTTAAGATTACAAAAGAGAGAGATATATTCAAGGAAGAGATAGAACTTGGAGAAGAAGGAAAATAATCTATCTCTATCTATCTATCCTAACAACCTCATGCGCCGGGTGGTGCATCCACATTATGTTTAACAACCTCTGTTGTGTTTGTGTATATTAGATGCCTGTTCGGAGGGCGTTGTCGGGGCTGCGAGCGGCCTCCGATGCATGGCAACCATCTTCATCCTCTTAGCGATGCTCCTAGTCCTACAGATGAAGCCAGAGAGAGTACTACTACGGATGGACCCAGACCCCCTGCATCTTTCAACCTCTTCCAATAGCCATGGTGGTCCATGGAGAAAGGTGGATGAAGCGAGGCTCCATCTTCACCCTTCACCGAGCTGCAAGAGCAATTCTTTCCGGGAGTGTATCAGGTGGGATTCAGGGGAAAGCTACGACGCCTATCGCTCGTTCCACTGGCGATGAGCTCGCAGAGATGTTGCAGTGAGACCTCCCCTCAAGTGGTTCGTCCCTAGTGGTGGTAGTCTTGGTTCTTGGCGACGGCTGCTAGGCAGGATTAAATTGCCATGATTGTAATTTGGGGTCCTTTCTATAAAAGGTTAGGACTAGATTGTAGTTCATAGTTTATGTTGAGTCCCTGTGTAATATGTACTGATATTTCTTACGGAAATACTAACGCCTACACGTGTGGGCGTTTGCATCTCGCCCACATGCATGGATCCACGTATGTTTGTGGTTGCACGAATCTTGGCATCTTTGTGGTGTCACGTAGGACTGGGCTGGTGTGTAGGCATTCATCCGGTCGCTCACACGTCCGTTTCACCACACGGGAGGGCCGGTGTGTGGGCGTTTAGCAATTCGCCCACACGTCTGTTTTCACTCACGCACAAGGGCTGGTGTGTGGGCATTTGCATCTTGTCCACACGCCCGTCTCCTAGCCCACGCCCAAAGCTGCCAGTTGTCATGTGTTTTGCAGTGTACATGGCAACTACCCTAGTGTGCTTGTAAGCAGATGGCAACTCTTTTTTTTTACCCGAACATGTCAGTTGCCATGTGTTTTGCAGGGTACACAACAACTGCCCTAGTGTGCTTGTAAGCAGATGGCAACTCTCTTTTTATCTGAAGCATATTATTTTGCCATGTCTCTTTATAGCGCTACACGGCAACTGCCTAATGTTAGTAGGTGGCAACTCCTAAGGTTTTCAAATCATGGCAACTGTAGTAAACCAGACCATACATGGCAACTGCTTAGTGCTAGTAGGTGACAACCCCTAAAGTTTTAAAATCATGGCAAATATAGTAAACCAGACCATACATGGCAACAACTGCAGTTGTTCAAAATGGCATCTGGCACTTGACCTGAGATGGCAACTGCAGTTGAGCAACCATAGCAACTGTAGTTGTCCGACATGGCAACTATAGTTCAGCGACATGGAAACTACAGTTAAACGGACATTGAAGAGGGTCCGGACCATGGCAACTGCGGGGACGCGTGGTGACTGTCACGCGGGGCGTGCGGGACCGTGAGGTAGGTGGCTGAGAGAGGTCGTGTGGGCGTTATCCATTTTGCTCACACGTAGGCATGTGAGAGGGAACCACAAGAAAAAAAAAGACGTATAGGCGCTAGTTGTTTTGCCCACACATAGGCGTGTGGGCTGGTCCTCTTAGACACCACACAAAACGTGTGGCCAGATCCCTTAACGCCCACACATGTAGGCGTTATCGACGTCCTATTGCTTATCTAATGAAACCCGGGTCCTTTGTGAGTTGTGACCCTTCCATCGTTAAAAAAAAGTGCAGGGCCACATGGTACATGCTAGACAAGTGATCACCTCCATCCTTCACCTCAACCAACACCACGCACCACAACTAAGACCAAGCACAAATAACATTGAGAACTGCTACACATACGACTAATTTTGTACGATGTATGTACGGCAATGTCAGCAGCCGTTCGATCAGTTGGATGGACGAGTGAGATCATGTCGTACAAAAACCGTACGCACTGTTCATCATATACACAACAATTTCGAATAACATTTGTTACCACTCAAGTACAATTTTTTTATCACGGATTGACCACCAAAAGAACATGCTATGTGAATGAATGCCAAGCTCAAATGCAAGCTCACACTTCTAGAATTTCTTCAAGGAACTTGCCTGAAAGCAAAGCAACATGTAGATTGAGAGTGATAATCCTTGTTAACGTGTCATGTGATTCACAAATTTCTTTTTTCTTCCTGTGCAATATACATGTGATCCTTGAGATACTAGAAGAAAACAAACAGACTGCGGCATGGACAATCTGTCAAATTAATTGTGGAATCAATCAGACTAGACAGATCTGTAAAGTTGGTTTATCCATAAAGCTAGGATGTATGTGTCCCACAGTTTAGACAACATGACATTATCACTCAATAAAGGCATAATAAGTGTTTTCGCTTTATCACAAAGGATAAGCAATTGCAAACATGCTTTTTGAAATTGGTGCTGAAATGGGGCAACCGCGATGGAACTCAAAATCATTGATTCATTGTTAAATTGATAAAATGAGATGGAACAATATTGGTATTAGTATTTGTGTTTGTGATATATCAGCCTCAAGGTAATCATTGTGCTTGATCTGGTGGCCCATAATCTTGCTTTGGTCCTTAATTGTTGGAATCATGGTGTTCCATGAAAATGGAGTGCCTACTTTTTAGGTGATAAGGTCATGTTTGGGACTGCTCCAAACACAAGCCAAACGGGATAGCACCATGATGCCCCGCTCCGCAAAAAAACTAGAATCTGGGATACAACTCAATGTTTTTCATGAAGCTCTTTAGTGGGTGCTCCAAAAACTCTAGTTCGAAAAAATCCTCATGCAGTTGGGAAAAATTACCCACTACTTCCACCGATAAGTGGCACCCCTTTGCCCCCATGTCACATATCCCCCAATAGATCTTTGCCACCGAATTTCTCATTCTTGAAGCTATAGCTAGCTGCAAGCCAAACATGATAAACCGCTCTATGATGGAGCTGCAACTCCTAGGTGGAACTGCTCCAAAGTGGATTTGATGGAGTGAAGCATTCCTAAACAGACCCAGAAATGATTTTTCCTCCGTAGTATTTGTTGTAAGGGATACTGATCAAGGGCTCTCAATCCTCATAGGATGTACACCGGAACACCAAAAGACAAGAATTTACCAGTCATGAAAGATAACTTTTTCTTTTCTTTCGAGAAGGCATGGAAGAGAAAGTTAAATCATAAGATAGTTGGTTGAAAACAGGCAACCCATGGAGGACAAGACCCCACAACCCATAGATCACCTCATCACCATCTTTCGTGGATCAAGGTCATTCCAAGTGCATGAACCAAATAAGACTACAAAGCTCCTGCCTTTTCCATGGTGGGTGCGGAAATATAAGTTCCTACTTTTTCCACCCCATCGAGGGTATTGGTGGTGACTTGTACACATGACCCTATAAAAGGCACACCGTGAGTCATTTCTATCTCATCTCCCCCCTTACATGAAAAAAGATTTCTCTAAAGGTGTAGCCTAAACCTTCTTTGAGGATATCTATTCGGACAACTGGGATGGAGTGAATGCTACTCTGATCATTGGGCTCAAGTGAAAACGATAGCTAAGGAAGTAATTTTTATGTCGACAGATTGTCCGTTGATAGGTCTCTGGGTTGACATCTTGTACACATCTTCTCCAAATTTACGTAACACAGTGAATTGAAAATCCAGGCAAGTTCAAGGCCACTATGTTATGACCCACTTTTTACTAGTTATGTAAATGATATTTGATTCATATATAAAAAAGTGATGGCGTTACAAAGTATTTTTCAATATAGAACCAATGGTGTCACTTTTGTGCCACAAAATCCACATATTGCTAGTGAAATTTGCCTTTGTGTTTTGTACGTGGGACAACCCGTCTTTTCGTTCACGTGGTGAACGAAGAGCGTCTCTTCGTCCAAGGGAATGAAGACATCTGTTCGGCCTCTACATGAACGAAGAGATGCTCTTTGTCCTTCACGTGGACGAAAGGTTACCCTATGTCTGCTACAAGAATGACCGGATAATAGAATTGAAAAGGATTTAAAGCGGGGCATATTGCGAGATTTCACTAAAAAAAATTTAAAAAAAATTGGCACTTGTGTGCAGATCACATGCCATTTGAGTACGAAGCTATCAAATCCAGCTGCTATAATAAATTTCATGATGTGCTGCATTGTGAGAGCAGAAAAACAACTAATAATCTTTGCTAGTATGGGCAGGGGCGGAGCCAGGAAAAATTAGGAGCCAGGGCGGACTTCAAGCTAACTAAAAAGGTACAGAGTTGTGTCCCTTCGGGGACATCCGATAAAAAAGGTAGAGAGTTGCAATCGAATAATGGGAATTACAAAGGAATAATGGGAATTACAAAGGAGCTCCTAGGTGCTCCACACCCCTATATAAATATTAAATTAAAAAAATACCATTTTTTAGAATTTGAGGATATTAAGTCTGGGTGCCCGATCTCCTTCCGTGTGAAGTTTCATGAAAAAAAATCAGGAAGTGTATCCGTGGCGAAGGAATATAGTCCGAACTAAAAGCTAACCATACAGTTTTTCCCTATACATAGAGATTTTTTGTCTTCTTTGCCACAGATACATTTCCTGGTATTTTTTACGAAATTTCACCCGAAAGTATATTGTATACCCAAGTTTGATATCCCAAAATTCCAGTACTGTTTTTCAAATTTCTCGGTATTCTTTTAAGCTCAATGTTCATATAGGGGGATGGACACCCCGGTGCTATAAATCATCTTCCTCGAATATTTGGTGCATATTATGTAACTATAAGCATTAAACTAGAGAACCATAGATTTCAATCGGAATAAGCTCAATGTCGTTGGCAACATAAATTAAGGTTGGTTACGGGTATACAACATTTGAATTCTCAATACTTGATCTAGGAATAAAAAACTTTCTCATATGAAATCACAATTAATATGGATCGGAGGATTAAGATTAAAATTCAATGATTTGGAATAATTGAACTAACTAACACTAGTTAGGTTAGAGGAATCGAGAAAAAAAATACCTAAGCAAAGCGGAGATCGATTTTTCTTCAATGAGCATGCTTGGAACGATCAATGATGGAATCCTCAATTGCCTACATTACTGCAAGTTACAAATATTAAAAAAAATCCCCCAAATCCGAGGAGTGAAATCTGATGCCACAAATTGTACGCATCAATCCAGGCTAAGCAGGATCAGTCACCTGAAAAATCGAAGCATCAATCTCTGGGCACGAATGGTTGGGAGGAGGCACTGCCCCTGCGAAGTACTGCCGGGCGACTTGAGCCGTCGCAATAGATCGAGGTGGAGACGACGAGCACGAAACGAGGAGACATGGTTTGCCTTGTGACGTGCAACCTTTGGGCCTAGGATTAGGAAGTTTACTAGATGGGCTTAGAAGTAGACCTAGCAAGGCCCACGGACTATTTGCCCGGGCAGATCACGATAAACCCAGCTAATTAGTACCTGACTAATAGCTTCGATTAGACGTCAGCTTGCCGGTGAGCCCGGGCAGCTGCCCCGGGTCGCCGGGTACTGCCTCCGCCACTGAGTATGGGTTGTCTCAGTAAGATAGTATATGATTCCGTCATTTTCATCCTGGCTCTTGTAATGTACATGTCTTGCTTTTGGAGGCATATATATGTACAGATCGACATCACATCCAGGAAAAACTAAGTTCATAATCTCGCATGTCTACTCATCCCTTGTCGGGATAGCAAAATAAAAGCAGCACAGAAGGATTCAACATAGAGAAGAATTGGATACGGGCGATGAGCTAGAGGCTAGAAGGGCCAAGGCAACCCCAACAAGGATAAGGAGGAGAAGGGTGAAAGCTCCAAGGTGGCCAATTGTTCCCTACTCCATTTTCTGACGTGTGTGGATGAAATGTATATATCTTTATCTTTGCATCTTTATATTCTTGCCACTTGCTCGAGCGGTTGTTAAAAGTGAGCCATCTCTACACTCATCCTTCAATCCAAAATTTCCCAATTCTCCTGCAGATTCCAAATACAGTGTGAAAATAAAGTAGACATGGAAAGATTGCTGTTAACCTGGAAGAAGTTTACACCCATGTCTTGTCATGATGTGAAGCAACAGGAGGAAAGGACCGCGGAAAATCTGGACCCGAAAGCGTATGTATCTTTCACTATAACTAGCAACATCTTGATGGAATGGAATCCTCCTGCCGTGTCACCATGGCATGCACTAATGGTTTAATGGTGGCGATACTCCTTCTGTGTGCAGTGGAATGCGTATCGTGGAAGCGCTCTGCATCCAGCTCAACGTGCAGCCCCGCCTCCACGAGCTGCTCGAGGTAAGAGAAAATTAGTTCAAGCACACAATTAGGCTCTACTAGGGCCACTTGACAGTGACACGCAGTTCGCTGGCCTTAGGAGTCATGATAACTTTGTTGGTCTTCACTTTCTTGTACTGCAGATGGTGGAGAGTGTGCAGGTGAGGATAGAGGAGCATGGTAAGAGGCTGCAGATGTGGGAGAGTCTGCTGGTGAGGATAGAGGAGCAGACTAAGAGGTGGCAGATGTTCGAGGACCAACAGGAGAATTATTATAATCAATATGTGCTTGACAAGAAGAGAAACACTGAATTAGGAAATGGTGCAAGCGAGAAACAGCTTATCGGGTTAAGCAGATTGAAGAACTTGATCATTCTCTTTCAATTTGTCCTAATTGTGGTGTTATTTTTATCATGTGATCGCATGTAGACATGCATTGATCACTTTGTTATTTAGTAAGTAGGCACTTGTGCTAAAGAGCTACTTTGTGACTTCAAATGAAGCTTGTGTGAACTATTTATATAATACCTATGTGAGTTTGTGGTTAAGCTTGGGTGGACCCTATACAAGCCTTCTTTGAGTTTGTTGTTAACAGTGTTACTTGATATGAAGCTTGTGTATTGTATATCTGTTTTTACTGCAGTGATTGACGGAAAAGCGACAGTAACAATACTGGCAACGAATCTTTACCGAGAGCAGCACGCAGAAGAAATACCATTATCGAGCGCTGCTCTCGGTAAGTGGCATGCGCTGGGAGTTGCTGAAACTTGACTCTTGCAGTTATGTTGAGTGGAACACTCGGCAAAGACCTGCATTTATGCCGACTGGGACACTCCGCAAAGACCTGACGGAACCAGGAGCCGTGAAGTCACTTTATTTTGCCGAGACACACTCTTTGGCCCTCGACAAACTCTTTACCGAGTGTCCGACGGTTAGCTCTTGGCAAATTTTTGTTTGCCTGAGAGGTGTACGCTGGATGGCTTTTGCCGAGAACAGTGCTCGACGAAGTCTTTACAGAGTGTTTTAGGCCCTTTGCGGAGTGTTCCTGACACTCGACATAGGGTGCGAGTCCGGTAGTGTGGAAAAGTTTTTCGTCCATCCCCGCCCCCTAATAGATGAAATCCCCATGGGTTTGCCGGGTATGGGGCCCCATTGCCATCCCTACACGGCGCCGAGCTTCCGGCCTTTGCGTTGTGGCGGGCGCACTTGCTCGGAGAGGCGCATGGACTTGGCTGCATGGGGCTTTGCCCAGCAGATCTGGCCGACGGCGGTAGGAGGAAGGACCCAGTATGGGAGTCCTAGTCGCCGGGAATGTGCGGGCTGCTGCCCGTGTCACGCACCGATGGCG
>NC_041383.1:784357238-784373088 GCF_002162155.2 Triticum dicoccoides
GGTACAGTGTCAGTAATGCTTTGCTGGTAGGGGTTGTCTCCGTAAGATGTATGATTCCGTCATTTTCATCGTTCATCGCCGCTCTCGTAATTTACATATTTTGCTTTGGAGGCATACACCATATCGACATCACATCCTGGACAAACTAGGTTCATAGTCGTGCATGTCTAGGCATCTCTTGTCGGGCTAGCAAAATACAAGCAACGCAGAAGGATTCAACATAGAGAATTGGATACGGGCGATGAGCTAGAGGCTGGAAGGGTCAAGGCAACCCCAAGAATTGGATAATGATAAGGAGGAGATGGGTGAAAGCTCCAAGGTGCCTAGTTGTTCCCTACTCGATTGTCTCACATGTCTGAATGCAATTTATATACCCTCTTATATTCCTGTCGCTTGCTCGGTTGTTCCCCAGTGAGAAAAAGATGATACTATTCCATTTGGGATGATAAAAGAGAGCCACCTCTAGCGATGAGCTAGAGGCTAGAAGGGCCAAGGCAACCCCCCAACGCTAAGGAGGACAAGGGTGAAAGTTCCCTACTCCATTCTATCACATGTCTTGAATGCAGTTTATATTCTCGTCACTTGCTCTTGTTCCCCACTGAGAAAAAAAAATAGGCTCTACTAGGGCCACATGTGAGTGACACACAGTTCGCTGGCCTTAGGAGTCTTGTCTGACTTTGTTGGTCTTCACTTTCTGGTGTTGCAGATGCAGCGTAATCTGCAGGTGAGGATAGAGGAGCAGGGTAAGAGGCTGCAGAAGATGTTCGAGGACCAACTCAAGGCCAGCAGGAACATGGCAAGATCGCAGCAGCAGGATGGCACTGTCGGCATCCACACGGAGCTGCAGGACCACGCCGTGTTCGTCGTCGACGATGAGGCGTAGCTTCTGTCTGTCTGTCGCTAGCAGACGAGTTAGCCTTGGGAATTGGGACGCCGTTGACACTCGTAACCTGTATTTCTATTTTGACAAATATATTGCTGTAGTTCTCCACGGTGGCGGAGATGGCAAATTGTCAAAGCCTGTGTTAGAATAATCCGAGGCACTCCGTCGATCTATCGAGGACCACGCAATCACACGAGGCACGACACCGAGATTTGTTAACGAGGTTCACCGATATGGCTACATCCCCAGGGCCTGACTATAGGCGCTCCTCCTCATGATACCGTCACAATACCGCACCCTAGCCGCCCGGGCGCCGGCTGCCCCGCGTGCTCGTGCTATTATGTTGGCATAGGTTACATCGTGTGCCTACCCTCGCTATATATGAGAGGCCTAGGATACAAGTGTCCTACTTGGACACGACTCCATATCCTGTCTACACACCGTACGACTTTAAGTCCAACTGTAACCTAACTTGTACAATAATATTCGACACCAACTCTAACAAACTCCACCTTGGCGAATATTCTCCACCACCTTGAATTCGTCCATGCGTCAAACCTCCATGTACATTGGACTTGAGATACGCCATGAGCATCGCTGCTACTCCCAGACTCCATGTGACTCCTCCTGCAATTGTAGTCCCTTCTCGTCTTCTTCACAATCAACACTCGAGCAAAATTAAGTTCCTCATTACTCTACCTTGTGCTTCCAACTTACAGAGAATCCGTTCAACGCCATCACACACCGATCACTGTCTGCATGAAAATGAACAACTCACATATTGGACGCCACATATAAGAGTTACCTGAACTCAACGTCACCGCTCTTTCTCGACTGCTTGTCTGAAACTTGAAGGAATTTCACCGACGCCCTGTGTCACCGTGAATCAAATTCGCAGTTGTCTCACCCTTCTTCCGGATAGTCTCTGGCATGTCCCACATCTATAGCACTCCGCCTCCTTCTATCTTGTCATCTGCACTTTGCCATGTGAACCGAACACCACATAATATACAGCCATGTACTCTCTCTCTGTTTTGACAAATCCAGACTTTTCCACCACTTTCTCAGATTCTCCATGGTCAACTCATGTTCATCAACTAGTATCGATAGACCCAGTCACCAACTTGAATCTGGTACTCGTCAACACTGCTTCAGCACCCTTGCACACTTTGTCTGACCACATGTCTGACCACCAGTGCCTTGGTCTGTCGCTGTGTCCCGTGCTTACCGCACGCCTCGCCGCTATCAACCGCTTCGAGCCTCTGCTGTCCTGGTCGAGTCTTCCGGGTAGCTAGCCCCCACTGCCTCAACCCCCACTGCAGAGAACCATCGATCATCACCGACCGATGCCGAGTATCATGTCTCCATCAGACCACTGGTACCCAGTCCGATCCACGTGTCTCTCGCTATCCCACTGAAATAGGCTTCAATTTTCCAATATCTTACACCGTAGCCCCTCCATCAGCACAGAGCATAGTCATCCATCAGACTCCAGCTCCACTTTCAACATGACTGCATGTAGCTGCGCTATGCTACCCCCACGCTCCATCGATTTCAAACTCTCATATGTGCACTGCCTTGAATCAACCCTGCGCCATAGTCTTGTCGAAACCGCACAAGCCCTCAGGCCTGCACCACGTGTTTCCACGCCCCAGAAGTCGGCCACCATCAGCATCACGCTCCCATGTCGTCGTTGCTGAAATCACCGTTGTCTTCTGCTTTGACCAACATCCATGTCGGTCCGTCAGACAGTCCAGTCCGACCCAGCCAAAACTATCCGACTGCAACCATACTCCACCCTGCGTCGTGTCCGCCCGCACATCTCCGTGCATTGCTTGACGCCATGTGTTTGCATGATCCCTACCACGACATGCTCCAGACTCCTCCAAGCCTTATATGCACGCCGCCATCCGCCACAGATGGTCCATCTTTATTGACTTGGCATCCCGCTACACCATCAAGCATCTTGTTGCGTCAGCAGATTATTCACCCACAAATGCCATTACCAAAGTTCTCTGTTTTCCCCGAACTTCATGGCCATATGATGTAAAAATACCATCTGTGTCCTGATGCAACACTTGATTACACGTAGCTGATCGAACCAGTCAATCTCCATCTGGACCTGCGACTCCGCGTCTTTATTAATTGCAGCATACAACCGCTGTCATCCCGTACATGATCTGTACGTGTACCAAGCAAAGAGAACCAATGAGGAAATCCATCTAGCAGCCTTTCCATATGCACGAGGTCATAGAGATCCAAAACTCCACCACGTCTCGATGTATGCTTGACTTTGCCTCTCCCTCTCCTTGCTCACGATGAATAGCACCAACCAACGCTAGCAATCACTAGTCCAGACGCTTGCTTTTTTTTAAACAAAACTCGTGTCTGCAGCTCCATATGCACCACGCACAGCCGCAACACAGCAAGGCACATCATCTCGCCTGGGCAGCTCCCACGCGCGACGCACGCACACACGCGGCACGCCTCCAACCGCGCAGCGCCTGGGCCTGGCCTGCCAGCCCTGGCTACACACCGCCCACAACTGTTCACAGCCCATCACCAGCATCTAGAGCACTGCTTGGGCCGCCTGCCATCGAGCATGGCCCCTGACGATCGCTGCCTGCCTGGCTCTATCGCCTGCCCTTGTACCGCTGTCGATTCCGAACGACGATCCTGAGCGCCGCCGCCGCTGGACGACTGCCTTACGTTGCCAGTCGCCTGTACGCGATCTGATCGATCACGCCGAGACGGCCCTTTGAGTACGCTGCACGAACCTGATGCCTTGGATCACTTCAAGGAACCCGAATAAAACCACGCCGCACCATCGACCTTCCGCAGCCGCCGATTCAACTGTCCGACTTCTGGACGATCGATTTGACGAATCTTTTCGCTCCTCTCCTCAAGATCAAATTCCACAGCCTCCTCATAACCTTGCTCATGATACCACTTGTTAGAATAATCCGAGGCACTCCGTCGATCTACCGAGGACCACGCAATCACACGAGGCACGACACCGAGATTTGTTAACGAGGTTTACCTACATCTCCGGGCCTGACTATGGGCGCTCCTCCCCATGATACTGTCAGAATACCGCATCCTGGCCGCCCGGGCGCCGGCACATGCCACCGGCTCCCCCGCGTGCTCGTGCTATTATGTTGGCATATGTTACATCGTGTGTCTATCCTCGCTATATATGAGAGGCCTAGGATACAAGTGTCCTACTTGGACACGACTCCATATCCTGTCTACACACCGTACGACTCCAAGTCCAACTGTAACCTAACTTGTACAATAATATTCGACACCAACTCTAACAGCCCGGGTGCATCACAAGATAAAGCACTTCACTTATTTGATCTACGAAGAGCAACAAATACGGTATGTAATATTTGAATGAAAGTCGTGTGAATATAAACACTAACATCTTACAGATCGTTGATGTAGTGCGTTGCATTGCATTGCATGAACTGAATGTTTGTCTGACATCATGGAGAATAACCTCGTGGCCAAATACGTTCTCTGGTAACCTTCCTAGTAAGACACCACTTTAAGGTTTCATCAGAGGCGGCTTCTTTCAAATCTCCAGCTAATGTATAGCTGAACCTAGCAGCAAACCGGATCGCTCAAAGAACCCTGAGGGGATCATCCAGGAACGGCACGTAAAGGAGTAACAACAATAAGGCCTTTTTTCATATCTTCAGGACCTCTTCCAGCAAAACCTTTTGATGATTCCGTGTTAATACTGAAGAATAAGCTATTGATTGTTAGGTCCCTGCGAAATGCATCTTCTTCGGCCACACCGTTCTCCACAGTTAGGTCTCTGTTTTCAGCGTATTTTTCAGACCTCAAGTTGGCAAAATCAATCCAGATGCCAAATATAAGCATCCCTGAGGTTTCCAAGTGCGTACATTGGTCCGGATTCCATTGCATTATAACAACTCCTTTCTGCTCCTCGCTGTTCAACTCCCAGCACTCATTTACTTTCTGACAGAAACTTTGGCCAGTCTTGTTATCAAGTGTGCTGTCAATGTTAGCAGAGTCTTTCCCCAGTAGCTTGTCTCTGATCTGGGAGTTGAATAGCCCAAAAAATAGCAGTTAAGCCACCCACATATATAGAACTTCTAACCGGGAGCAGGAAACCCATGAAACCAGGGCATAATCGTCGTTTCACAAGTCGGAGCTGCCGCCATTCCTGGAGGTGCACCCAAGCCAGAGTTGCTGGCTTTCGCGAAGCTGGAGACTGCGAATGACTTTCAGAAGCATCTCCACCTCCACTGCGAAAACAGCATTAGTCCAAGTTATCCAAATGGGACACACACACACACACACCTCAGCCCCGAAAATCTCCCGCATTCCAGAGTTCGACTTAGCCCATGGCTGAGCCAGAGGAATGGCCACAAAGTCATTAGCATCTCTGGGCTTGAAGTTACTTTTTAAGTACTGAATTGAATGGAATCTTGTTGGCTAAATAGTTAAGCCTCGTGGATTCTGGACAGTGTTCTTTCCCTTTCAGGTCACGATGTTCTCTGATACTACTGGTACACAATGCAAGCACTTTATGTGATAAAATATATTCTTATTCGTGTGAGTAGTTACCAACACCAAACCGTCAATATCAGAGTTAAGCACCTGCTATGAGCTTGTACATTGTCAAGCCCATGGTAAAAATGCATGCTCGAGTATTTTGCATTTGATCCGATTAGACGTTCCAACTCGGCATCTTCGAATAAGTAGTGACCAGTCAAGTAAGTTAACGTAACAGTCTGAAAAAGGACAGTCCTGAACTACTAAATCAATGCATCCTCCTCCAAGATATAGATTTTCAACTAATAGCTGAATTTGTGAGGGAACAGAGATCTTACGTCAGTTCTACCTGAACTTTATGCTTCCCTAAAGTTCAGAGAACCCTCAAAAAAAAAAGATTCAGATACCAATTTGTATCATGATAAAGGCGGCAAAACTAAAATGCTCTGAAACCTTATGTAAAGTGCCAATTCCACATATTTTATTTTCCACCCCTTTTATTTATTTTTTACAAGCAACCCAATAAGGTTAAATACCAGATTCTTGAGCTTTAGAATTTCAGAGGCACCGCAAATTCCGTTCAGGTATTTTATACCATGTTACAGTAAAGTACAGATAAATTTTTAATCACCTGGTACTTAGATTCAGTTTTCTAATCTTTTTGTTTTCTACGAAGATATTCTTGACCTTTATGTTGCTAAAGAGCTACTCTCTGAACCTTTTATCTATTTATAACTGTAAAATTAGCACTCTGATGCCAGACTTGACAAGGGATCCTACTATGTTGTTTGCTGGAATATGCAAGTTGAGGAGCTCGTACTCAAGAACACTGTAACAAAACCGAAAACACAATAAACAGTGGTCAGAACTCAGTATAGCAGGCAATTACACAAAAATATCTGAATACACATACTTCATATGTATATCAAATACCGCGGCAAACTGCCTAATCTTTTGAACCAATAGGCTTCACATGGAGGATGGAGCGCTTCCAGAACATCCTTCATATTTTTTTTTGCGAATATCCTTCATATATGTTCAAGTAGTTCAGTGTCTCATCTTACACGCACACGTCGATGCGCTGCCCAACCTGCCTTTGCGCAACACAACCACACACTGTTGACATACAACATTAGACAAGGTGTAGCTACCAGACTACTCCCAATTAAGTCCTACTACTCTTAATCCTAGCATCCATTACAGGAGTATGATTAGGCCTAGCAAAAATGACAAGACTAATGGTGATCAGGACAAAAGGGACAAAACCAACACCCTAAGAAAATGAAAACTGAAAAACGAGAATATCATATTCCAGTTCTAATCTTCCTCAAGTATTTACTTAGGTACACCTTTAGTATGTATAAGTTCCTCTATTTATAATTACATCAAGTAATCACTCCAGATCAACAATAGTTCACAATAAGGTAACTTCCAAATGAAATTAAATAGTTGAGGGACACACCTACATTTGAAATAAGTGTAATTCACCCTGATGGATATCATTTTGCATCCATTACACATAATTCCTACATTTGATGTCCTACTACTCTTAATCCTAGCATCCATTACAGGAGTATGATTAGGCCTAGCAACAATGACAACAATGATGGTGATCAGGACAAAAGGGACCAAACCAACACCCTAAACAAATGAAAAGGAAAATATTATATTCCAGTTCTAATCTTCCTCAAGTATTTACTTTAGGTACACCTTTAGTATGTATAAGTTCATCTATTTATAAATCCATAATAAGATGGCAGCATGCATCGTCATGATGCAGAGGCCGGGGGCATGCCTCTATTTCCAAAAAAAAAAAAATCCATCAAGTAATCATTCCAGATCAACAATAATGCCACAATAAGGTAACTTCCAAATGAAATTAAATAGTTGAGGGACACATAATTCCTACATTTGAAATAAGTGTAGTTCACCCTGATGGATATCATTTTGCCCACCATGCAAAAATATCAACGGAATGGATGGCTTTTTTAATCAATACAGCAAATATCTGTAGTCTTTGGGGCAAGGAACGTGGTCGATTCAGAACCATTGTCTAATGAGATAGTCGTAGTACCAAAATGAATTACATATCAAAGCATGCATGTGGGTGAACCGACCCAACTTAGATATCAAAATAAATGACTGGACAAATATCTAGCATGTGCCTTACATCTCCATCTGTGTACTTAATGCCCACTTGCAGCAACAGCGATATAGCAATAGTGATATCTGAACAAATATGACATAGCAGCAGTGACATTTTAGTTTCTATTATCGGAAATCAGGGAGAAATCCCTTTCTTAAAAAAATTAACAATGATATCTGAACAAATACCAACTGCAACAGTGATACATACTTAGTAATAACATAGCAACTGGAGTATTGAAGAAAGAAAATTTATCTGCGCCAGAAGCATTATCTTGTGACAAATCAAGTCAAAATTCTATAGAACATGGAGATGGATGACATGGCCGATGTAGTAGTAACTTTATTTGGTTGCCGATGGAGCTGGAGTCAGTCAGACCAGACAGCTCAATCGTCGTGTATATTTTTGTGTTTATCATCAAAGTTTTTTCTAACATAAGGGGCCAATCAGCATGATACACTGAATAAAGACAGAGCATATGATCCATGTTCCTGTCAAAACAAAGATTTTTTTTTCCCTCTTCTTTAGAGGATCCAATAGCACCACGTATGCAGGACCGATATGGCAATGAGTTCCATGGATCAAATTTGGCAATGATGGGTATATGCCATGCCAGCAGGACCGATATGGCAATGGGCTCCATTGACCAAATTTTGGCAATGATGAGACACGACGTAAAAGGAAACTCTATGTCCCAATCAGCAGAGTCAAGGTGGTTGGTTTGTTCAGTTACACGTTGCTCGCTACCAAAACTTTGCCACCTATGCTTCGGCACATCCGACAAACACCGGGCCGGTCGGCGTCCACGATCGATTCACACTGGATTTGTTCAATCCTCCCTACAGTCCAGGCTTCTCTTCAAAGTTTAAAAGTCGGGCCTCTACCACACAAGCGGCAACACGGCATCACCAAATTAACACAAGGAGCTGCATGCTGTTATTCTCCAATTAAGAAACAAAATGGCCATCTCGCTCAGCTTGGAGCTCCTTTCCCTATCCCAACAATGGCAGCTCCTCCTAGCACTCCTTCCGGCCATCTCCCTCGTGTTCTTGACAAGGAGACTGAGCAACAAACGGCTCAGGCTACCGCCAGGCCCAGCCCAGGCGCTGATCCTGGGGAATCTGCACCAGCTAGGCCAGCTGCCACACCGGAGCTTACGGGACCTGGCATGGCGGCACGGCCGGGCCGGTGATGCAGCTGCAGCTCGGCACGGTGCCGACGGTGGTGGTGTCGTCGGCTGAGGCGGCGCGGGAGGTGATGAAGACGCATGACGAGGATTGTTGCACCCGGCCCGTGTCCCCGGGGATGAAGCGGCTGTCCTATGGCCTCAACAACGTCGGGTTCGCGCCCTATGGTGCCTACTGGCAGGCGATGCGCAAGTTCCTCATGGTCGAACTCTTCGGCGTGCGGCATGCCAAGGCCACATGGCACGCACGTCAGCACCAGGTACGACCATGACCATGTATAATGGGTTCAACTGATCGACCAAGAAACACTGTATGGTTATGGATTTTATTCATGATCAGGTGGAGAAACTGATGAGCACCTTGAGCGGCTTGGCCGGAGAGCCGGTGGCGCTTAAGGAGCACATCTTCAGACTCGCCGACGGCATCATTGGCATGCTGGGGTTTGGCGACATGTACAACAGCGACAAGTTCCCGCACCACAAGAACTTGGAGCATGTGCTCGAGGAGGCCACACACGCGCAAGCCAGCTTTTCCGCCGAGGACTACTTCCCCAACAATGTCGGTCGCCTAGTCGATCGAATCACCGGCCTCGCTGCTCGCCGTGAGCGGATCTTCAAGCAGCTTGATACCTTCTTTGAGATCATCATTGAGCAACATCTTGACCCTCAACGCGTCAAGCCTCACAACGGTGGCCTCGTCGACCGCCTCATTGGCCTCTGGAAGGACAAAAGTGGCACCCTCAGCATCACAAGAGACCACGTCAAGGGCATCATCTTTGTACGTTACATTAGTGGCCTCTACATCCTGTCCTGTCCTGATCAAGTAAAGAAACGATCAACTAACTGACATCACTCACAACCATGCATGCAGGGCACGTTCATTGGTGGCTCGGACACGGCCTCGGTGACAATCCTATGGGCGATGGCGGAGCTGATCCGGAAGCCACGACTACTGAAGAAGGTGCAAAATGAGATCAGGGGCGTGGTGGGCGGCAACGAGAGGGTGCGCCAGGACGACCTGGCCAAGCTGGGCTACCTCAAGATGGTGGTCAAGGAGACCCTACGGCTGCACCCACCAGCGACAATGTTGCTGCCGAGGGAGGCCATGAGGGACATCCAAATTGGCGGCTATGATGTGCCGGCCAAGACACGGATCTATGTGAACGCATGGGCCATTGGCAGGGACCCGGCAAGCTGGCCTGATGACCCAGAGGAGTTCAAGCCAGAGAGGTTTGAGGCGAGCGAGATAGACTTCAAGGGCGCACATTTCGAGCTAACGCCATTTGGCGCGGGGCGGCGGATATGCCCCGCCCTGTCTATGAGCACGGCAACCGTGGAGTTCACGCTGGCCAACTTGTTGTGCTGCTTTGAGTGGGCGCTCCCCGAGGGGACTGTAGTGAGCATGGAGGAGGAAGGTAAGCTCATCCCCCTCCTCAAGACGCCACTCGTGCTGGTGCCCACCGCGTACCGGCGGCCGGCCAGCTGAGCTCCTGTCAAAATTAATATGCTCCCAGCTAGGCAGCTATAGGGTAATTAAGCATGTGATCATATCACTATTAAAATATCAAGTTTAGTTTGCACTACCCATCTACCTCACCTTCAAGCACAGTATATTATTTGGAATAAAATTGGCACCTGTACGCATGTCTATATATATGCATATATAGGTGCCTGGTAATTTGTCTTTCCAAAGCTAGCTATCCTTGTATGGATAATGGAAGAGAGAGATGTGTGGCCATATTTGTCCTTAAAAACAGATGAGAATGCAAGATTATCCATATTGCTATGGTGGGGGTGCTTCTGGCTTCAATCGCCGTCGTCGTCGGATGATGAGGACGACGGCGACAACGATGGCAACGTTTCTGTTCTCAGAATTGCTATGTGCAATTGTACATAATCGCCAAGCCCACAGTAAACATGCATGCTTGAGTATTTTGCATTGATCAGTCATTCAGATAGTCGGTCGACAAGTTACTGATATTGTCTGGCTACTGATATTGGATTGTTTATTCATCACAACAACAAAACCACTGTACTGTTAATTCTACATGTGGAACTTGAAGCATGTGCGCCATCATAGATTTTCGAATAATAGATTGAAATGGAATGTGCCGGAAAGATGAGTTCATGCTTAATAAACAATTACCGTAAGGTCGGCATAGGTCCTGTGATCAACATCATCAAACAGGACCAGAACCGGATATTTGTTTCGGTGCCTGGGCTTAGATGCTCCCGTAATCAACACCGGTCGTTGGCGTTTAGATCTGTGCCCATCGATGTATCCTGGTAGGGTATAGGAAATAAAATAGGCCAGTACTCGTTCGCGTTGAATGTGGCGGCACGTTCAACTGTGGTTGCGGATCAGACAGTGAAAGCACGGTTGTTTCTGAGCTGATGTGAGCCGTCTTGCGTCAACCGCTGTTACTAACGCCCACCAGAACAGCCCTCCATAAATGAAACTCCAACGCTCAATCCAGCCATGGTTGAGTGTGGCGTCGTTTAGTCGCTGCTCACTTCATCCTCCTCCACCTGAATACTCTCGGCCGCTTCGATTATGGCTGAGAGCATCTCCAATAGGCGCCCAAAAAGAGCTCCGCACACTATAAAATCGTTTCAGGGCGCGCGCTGAAAAACGCTATCGTGCGCAGCACATTTTGGGCTTCGGATTGCGCGCACTTCACAATTTGCATTGTGTACTTTTTGGACGAGCGTTTTTGGGCGTCTGCTAAAGCAATATTGGTCCTGGCGTATTAAAAGTGCTACAGTGACATGCTATAACTTTTATTGGACGCGGAATTTTTGTGCGGCCGCTGGAAATGCTCTGATGCGTCCTCCACAGCAGAAACACAACCAACGTGTTCTCCTCACCGAAGCCTTCTTTATGGGAATCATCCTCGTCCTCGTCGTCAGTCTCCTGTTTCAAGGCACTAAGCTGACAGCGCTCCGTTTGTATCACACCCCCCTGCAAAGAAATCAGCTTTGTTGTCAATACAAATCTACAGACAGAAGCACTTCGTCCCAACATTCATCTCGTGTGCTCTCTCACCAGATTGCGTCAGCGGTACATCGGTGGTGCTCCATGCGGCCGACGCTGACTCCATGCTCGAAGATGCAAGAGACTGCAAAAGATACACAGTTCAGTAATGCTCGCATGTATGCAGGCCAAACTGATACCTGGGATCGTTTTTGCAGCAAGCACTCTTACCTGAATCGCCACTCCCCTGACGGACTCACTGGCTTCAGATCTCCTAGTTGCACCGCTCGTCGCCGTCTCAGTCGCCGTAGGTGCCATAAGAAACGAAATGCCAGCTTCAACTGGATTTCAAAATACGAATATGATGAAGCCTCCAGAGCAGCTGCTGGACGCCTTCTCTTATACAGCCTGCTGGCGTGCCATCCCTCCACCTGCGATTTCAAATTTTGAATCTCTACGTTGCGCATGACTCAACGAAGAGCAAGACAAACTTAATGTTTTTCCTCGGGCATGTCTTCCAAGTGTTAGCTGCAAATTCAGTCAGTAACGAAGCCCACGATCTCACCAAATAGGATTTTTGTAGTTCACATCAGCAAAGGCAACAGCACCACCCAAGCCGAAAAATATAGACTCCATAACACACAAGGCGGAAAGACACTATATGTGTATCGCTGAATCAAATATAGGGCACACAAATTATATTAAAAAATTATCCTCAATGAATATGGCACATGTCTGTGAAAACTGATGAACAAGCGCCTAAGCGCATAGCAATGCTCACTGAAACACACTAGAAAATCCTTGGAAACCAACATTTTTAAGAGTAAATTTAAATTTTTAGAACTCATTTTTCAGCAACTCTGAAGGGCCATGTGCATGTTGTCCTGCAGTGACCTTCCACGCCACAGTTCGTGCATTTGCCTGGCTTCCGTGGAATCTTTGGAGCATCCCCTCTGTTGGGGCAGGTAGTTCTCTTATGCCGCTCTCGCCAACATATGCTACAGAACCTTGTCTGCTTGAGCCCCTCGTAAGGTGTATTCTCCTTGCTGTTCGTCGGCCTCCAGACCCCTCGTTGCTTATCTGGAGGTGCTAGCTAGACCTTGAAGCACATTCACACTAATAGAGTGACCACCACTGTTCTCTTGGTTACCATTGTCATCACCAACATAATCAACCTCACAATTTCCAGGCAATCTACCTGGCTAGAGCCTCTCTATATGGTCCTCAAAACCAAACCCATCTCTCTTGGCCGCGAAAGGTGCGCTGCTGATCAGCAAAGCATCCAGACCATTCATCGTGTGTTCATATGATTCTGCACTCGTATCGCCCATCCGCACAACCTCCACAGCTTTCAGGTAAAGTGTCGAGTGCCTGCATCTACATGTGAGTGACGAATTAACTGAATTGTCATTCTGATACTGAAACAGATGCGGGGGAAGTATGTCCCTCGCGCCCCTAGTCCAACGCTTGATAATATGCTTCGCAGGGATCTCTTCCAAATGATACTAGTAGAAAAAGGGTCAAATGTTCAGCACATTAGTACCGGTTTACAGAGGAACCGGCACTAATGGTCACATTAGTACCGGTTCAAACGGCTAGGCGGTCGTCGATCATTAGTACCGGTTCATGGAGAACCTTTAGTACTGGTTCATGCCATGAACCGGTACTAATGAGGCTGTGGCAGGCTGTTGCCATGATGGGCCCCACCTAGCATTTTTAGTACCAGTTATTTAGTTGCAGCTGTTTTTTATTTCCACCTTGCTCGGCTAAAAAGGTTTTTACCACCTTAAATATGTTACTGCTCAAACTATCACAACCACTTGGTCTTCAGTCAACTCTATGTGTAGGATCTGTGGCTGCAATACGAATCTTCGCCGGTTCTTAAACCGGGGTAGATTCTATTGATGATTTAGATTCTACACAAAAAGATCATTGATGATCAATGTATTTTTGATGTATACTATTTTTACATGTTTACACGGACGAAAACTTACACCGGCATCAAACTTAAAACCCTTTCTGACATCACGGCAAAAATTGGATGCACCTCTTGTACAAACTGGACAATCTCTTTTGAAGTATCAGGGTTTCAGACGAAAACTCATCTGTTACACGGGCACTTCATTTTTTTAAACTTATTACAACTTCGGACTTTTTTTTGCGTTCAGTATGCACCATTCAAAGCCACGTCATAAACTTTCAACCATTTCTGACATCATTTGCTATTTTTCCTACATTTAAAGATTTGTTTTGAGCTAACTGACCCTAAAATTGAAAAGCACTGCAAATGAACTCTAAAAAGATTGGAACTTGGCATGGTATCATCATTTCACCCACATAGCATGTGCCAAAAAGTAGAGAGGGTTACGACAAAAACTGGATGCACCTCGTGTACAAACTGGACAAGCTCTTTCCAAGTATCAGGGTTTCGGATGAAAACTCATCTGTTACACCGGCACTTCATTTTTTAAACTTATTACAGCTCCAGACTTTTTTTTGCATTCAGTATGCACCATTCAAAGCCACGTCATAAGCTTTCAACCCTTTCTGACATCATTTGCTATTTTTCATGCATTTAAATATTTCTTTTGAGCTAAATGACCCTGAAATTGAAAAGCACTACAAATGAACTCTGAAAAGGTTGGAACTTGGCATGGAATTATCATTTCACCCACATAGCATGTGCGAAAAAGAAGAAAGAGTTATGAGAAAAACTGGATGCATCTCGTGTACAAACTGGACAATCTCTTTTGAAGTATCAGGGTTTCGGACGAAAACTCATCTGTTACACCGGCACTTTATATTTTTAAACTTATTACAACTCCAGACTTTTTTTGCGTTCAGTATGCACCATTCAAAGCCACATCATTAAATTTCAACCCTTTCTGACATCATTTGCTATTTTTCATGCATTTAGAGATTTGTTTTGAGGTAAATGACCCTGAAATTGAAATGCACTACAAATGAACACTGAAAAGGTTGGAACTTGGCATGGTATCATCATTTCACCCACATAGAATGTGTGAAAAAGTAGAGAGGGTTACTCAAAGTATCAGGGTTTCGGATGAAAACTCATCTTTTACACCGGCACTTTATTTTTTAACTTATTACAACTCCAGACTTTTTTTTGCGTTCAGTATGCACCATTCAAAGCCACGTCATAAGTTCTCAACCCTTTCTGACATCATTTGCTATTTTTCGTGCATTTAAAGATTTGTTTTGAGCTAAATGACCCTGAAATTGAAAAGTACTACAAATGAACTCTCAAAAGGTTTGAACTTGGCATGGTATCATCATTTCACCCACATAGCACGTGCGAAAAAGTAGAGAGGGTTACGGCAAAAACTGAATGCACCTCGTGTGCAAACTGGACAATCTCTTCCGAAGTATCAGGGTTTCAGACGAAAACTCATCTGTTACACCGGCACTTCATTTTTTTAAACTTATTAATACTCCAAACTTTTTTTGCGTTCAGTATGCACCATTCAAAGCCACGCCATAAACTTTCAACCCTTTCTGACATCATTTGCTATTTTTCATGCATTTAAAGATTTATTTTGAGCTAAATGACCCTGAAATTGAAAATCACTATAAATAAACTCTAAAAATGATGGAAATAAAAGAAAATAAATAAAACAACTCAGAAATAAAAAAATAAAGCAGAAAATAAAAAAACAATATCAACAAAAACTCTGTGCGCTGCCCAGTGGACCTGCCTGGCCTTGGGCCTGAAAGCAGGCCCACAGGGCAGCGCGGTAAAGTTAGGCCTGAAAGCCTGCTAAAGAGACGAGCTCGAGAGAGCTACCGCACTGGGGTTTATAAACAAGTGCGGAAGCCTCTCGGCTAGCGAGGTGGGACTAAACTTGCCGCACCGGACCTAAGCCTTTAGTATCGGTTCGTGGCTCTAATCGGTACTAAAGGGTGGAGCCACAAACCGGTACTAAAGGTTGTCGCTTCCCGCCGTTTGGCCTTGCCAAATTTGACCTTTAGTACCGGTTTGTGCCTCGAACCGGTACTAAAAGCCTCTCCTATATATATATATAGCACTTACGAAATTTCATTTACTTTTCATCCATCTGCGTCTTCTCGTCATCATCGCCGCCGCGCCCGTCCCCGTCGCCCCTTCGCCCCGTC
>NC_041383.1:784373098-784405641 GCF_002162155.2 Triticum dicoccoides
GCCCCCTCCCTGCCGCGCGCCCGTCGCTACCCCCCTGCCGCGCGCTCGTCGCCCCCCTGCCGCGCGCTCTTTGCCCTGACGCGTGCGCCCGTCGCCGTACGTCCCCGCGCCATCGATCGTCCCCGGCCGTCGCCGTCGTAGTACATCATATACATCTCTTATATATTGTTTTTTCTATTTTTTATTTTTTATACTTTTAATTTATATAAATGCATGTTAGATTAATGCATGTTAGAAATGTTTGATATTAATGTCATAGATGAATTAGATAGAAAATAATACAGATATATTAATGTCAAATGTTAGATGAATTATATATATATGAGATTTGATGATCTAATAATTAATTAAGAGTTTACTATAGAACTAGTTGATCTAATAATTAATTAAAAGATTTCAAAGTTTACTATATATGAGATTTTAGTAAGAAGCTTAGAACTAGTTTATTTTTAATAAGTGCTTAGTAGTTGAATTAATAGAGCTAGTTGATGAATTAATAGAACTAGCTAGTTGAATTAATAGAACTGCTAGTAATTATTTATATCAATTAATGTTTCAACTATACATGAACATAGGAAATGTCTGACGACGAAAATGATTTCATTATATGCGAATACTTCAAAGACAAGCACGACACGCGCGACAGAAATTTCCTAGTTGATGATAGGCGCTTCAGCATTAAGCTGGATGAGACCTTCGAAGTGAATGCAGTAAGTCACAACGACAAGCCTTTTGTCGTAATTAAGCATATGCTTCATTTGCTTCAACTTATAATTTTAATTTTATACTTTCTACTATAGCGTATCCCCTCCCATTCAAGAGTTTTTGTATTGGATAAAATAGGTTTCAGTACTATGAAAACTATGGAGGTAAATAGAGTTTATTTGAAGACCGAGCATTGTTATACTTTCCACTCAAAATTATACAATGCAGACACCTATACCTATTTTGAATGCAAAACTTGGTAAGCACTATGCAAGGCTTATGCATTTCAGCCTGATATGGTTATCATCTTTGATATTCGTCCGGAAGATGATATTGAAGGTAATACCGATATCTGGGTCGATGTGCAGACGCCTCCAGTTCTACCATTATGTGAGTGTTCCTCAACCATATTTATGTCTTCGATATTGTTTATTTGAAAAATAGTTGACAACTAATTTTTATTGACAGCTTATTTCCATTCAACCAAACATGTCCGGCGCTTGGTAGACAGGACCTTCCACTTTCCCGAGGCTGAACTAAGCTGCGAGGAGATAAGTCAATATGTTTCATGGTTTGAGGATCTTGATGCTGTTCAGAGAAATTAATTTCCTAGACTTGCAAATCTTAGTACTCAAAATGTGCAACCAATAGTGTTCGTATTGAACTACGGTCACGTGTATTTAGGAAAGATGGTAAGATTTTTACTATTTGTCCTCAGTGCATCTTTTGCATACATTATTTTTTTAAGCTAAACTTCATTGCTAAGTATGTTACTATACGATGTTCTTCAACAGGGACTCCCGATGATAGTTGTGCCTTAGTGGATCTTGACTAACTGCCGCATATCAATTGTTAGCTTACGGCCAAGACATCCTACATTGCACACGAGTGCATTCAGGATTTCTAGAACCAAGGAATGCTTAATAGTGAAAGACTGGAGCAAAATTGTGAATGATCGCAGAGAAGTACTAGGGGGCAACAATCAGAAGCGCAACCCACGATTAGGAGACAGTTCATCTGCATGCTCCAATATGATGAATCAGGAGAGCTACACATGTTCTATACCATTTTACCTAAGAGAAAGCAGCAGGAGTGGTTAGCTAGTTCCTGCTATTAGTACTTGTCGTCTCATGTCCGTGTTTCATCCTGAATTTAATTATCAGTGATTTGCTTTTGTGGTATTAGTTATGAACGCTTATAAATAATCATATATATATATATATATATATATATGTGTGTGTGTGTGTGTGTGTGTGTGTGTGTATGTGTGTGTGTGTGTGATGATTATTAATTAGCTAGTGTTGTTGTTGGTGATGATATGAGATGCAAGAGTTTTTATATTAATATGATGATGATGATGAGTAATTATATAATTTACGAAAGGGGAAATAAATGGAAAACAATCTCTAAATTAAATGGAAAACACAAAATTAAAGGGAAAATAAATAATAAAACAAGAACCCCCCAAACCTTTTAGTACTGGTTGGTGTTACCAACCGGTATTAAAGGGCTCCCCGCCCCCGGCGTTGGCACGTGCCATGTGGTGGCCCTTTAGCGGCGGTTTGTGCAGAACCGGTACTAAAGGGTGGGGACCACCTTTAGTCCCCACCCTTTAGTGCCGGTTATAGAACCGGCACTAAAGGGCCTTACGAACCGGTGCTATAGCCCGGTTCTGCACTAGTGTGAAGTATATCCACGACCTGTGACAACACAATTTTGTTCTGTTCTGGTCTGCAAACCAAAACAAAAACTAGTCATCTTTCATTGCAGAAGCACGTACTTTGCGAATGTGCGGTCTGTGCGATTCTCAATTACAACAGAAAAGAACAATACGAAATGTGTTCTACACATTTGTCAGTATTGTCTTAGGTGCTGGACCTCCCATCATGCGGATGAATTCCTGAAAAACCCATTCGAAGCTTTCTTCTTCTCGTCCTGCATCAGCATGCCTGCAAGAATTATGCTCTGGAAAATGGTTGTTGACTCCCACAAGAATTATGCTATGGAAAATGGAACATCACGACATCACCGGAAAACCGATACTGCATTTGACTATTTCCGTTTGTCCACATAAGGTTCTTAACCCTACCATCAGTCTCAGCAAGAACTCTATACGTGAAGTCCGGATCACCTGCGTGAATGTCAGCAAGAACTTCTCGTGTCTTCCTGACATCATCAACAACTTGTTCCCAGCTTATCTTGCCGCATAGGTTCCTTAGGGTCCTCTTTGTGAACATGACCTTCTCTACCGAGCCAAAGAAACTGAAGATGATGCTGTAAACCTTTCCAAGGTTGACATTATTTTCCCTTGTTAGAGTAAGTTGTAAAGAGATGGGAGAGTAGTTCAAACTTTGTAATCTTTCTCTCTTATCTCTTCTTCTGTTAAACCTCTCTGTAACCAATTGGGTATCGATCTATCTTTCTCTTGATCGATCCCTTCCTTGTAAGCCATGACATGTCTTCTATATAATACAATGCGACCCGAACAAAGGGTTCAAAGCTTCCTAATACGTTTCACATGGTAATAGAGCCTCTTCCTCAATAGATCAGGAATAGATCACATCTAGCTACCTCACGACCGAGCGACATATCCACCACCTCCGCCATGACGGCCAGCACCATGGGTGCGCTCACCACCTCCTCATCCTCCGCTTTTGCCTCCTCCTCCACCTCCACCAACAACTCCCTCCTCAGATCGGCACCTCAAGAGAAGCTTACGAGGGGCAACTTCCTGCTCTGGAAGTGTTGGGGAACATTGCAGAAAATTAAAATTTTTCCTACGGTTTCACCAAGATCCATCTATGAGTTCATCTAAGCAACGAGTCAAGGGAGTGAGTTTGCATCTACATACCACTTGTAGATCGCGTACGGAAGCGTTAGAGGGAGCGGTGATGATGGAGTCGTACTCGCCGTGATTCAGATCACCGGAGATCCTAGCGCACCTCCGCGTTCAACACACGTACGGAGCGTGTGACGTCTCCTCCTTCTTGATCCAGCAAGGGGGAAGGAGAGGTTGATGATGATGGCTCCAGCAGCAGCACAACAGTGTGGTGGTGGTGGAACAACAACACTCCGGCAGGGCTTCGCCAAGCACGTGACGGAGGAGGAAGAGGTGTAGCAGGGGGAGGGGCGCCAGGACTTCAGGGTGCGGCTGCCCCTCTCCCCCCTTCCCTTTATATAGGCCCCCAGGGGGGGCACCGGCCCTGGGAGATTCAATCTCCCAAGGGGGCGGCGGCCAAGGGAGGAGGAGTGCCCCCCAAGGCATGTGGTGCTCCCCCCCACCCTAGGGTTTCAACCCTAGGCGCAGGGGGTGGGCCTAGGGGGGTGCACCAGCCCACTATGGGCTGGCTCCCCTCCCACTTCAGCCCATGGGGCCATCCGGGATGGGTGGCCCCACCCGGTGGACCCCCAGGACCCTTCCGGTGGTCCCGGTACAATATCGGGTGACCCCGAAACTTTCCCGATGGCCGAAATACCACTTCCTATATATAATTCTTTACCTCCGGACAATTCCGAAACTCCTCGTGACGTCCGGGATCTCATCCGGGACTCCGAACAACATTCGGTATACTGCATACTCATATTCATACAACCCTAGCGTCACCGAACCTTAAGTGTGTAGACCCTACGGGTTCGGGAGACACGTAGTCATGACCGAGACGGCTCTCGGGCAATAACCAACAGCGGGATCTGGATACCCATGTTGGATCCCACATGCTCCTCGATGATCTCATCGGATGAACCACGATGTCGAGGATTAGAACAACCCCGTATACAATTCCCTTTGTCATTCGGTACGTTACATGCCCGAGACTCGATCGTCGGTATCCCAATACCTCATTCAGTCTCGTTACCGGCAAGTCACTTTACTCGTACCGTAATGCATGATCCCGTGACCAAACACTTGGTCACTTTGAGCTCATTGTGATGATGCATTACCGAGTGGGCCCAGAGATACCTCTCCGTCATACGGAGTGACAAATCCCAGTCTCGATCCGTGTCAACCCAACAGACACTTCCGGAGATACCTGTAGTGCACCTTTATAGTCACCCAGTTACGTTGTGACGTTTGGTACACCCAAAGCACTCTTACGGTATCGGGGAGTTACACGATCTCATGGTCTAAGGAAGAGATACTTGACATTGGAAAAGCTCTAGCAAAACGAACTATACGATCTTGTGCTATGCTTAGGATTGGGTCTCGTCCGTCACATCATTCTCCTAATGATGTGATCCCGTTGTCAATGACATCTAATGTCCATAGTCAGAAACCATGACTATCTGTCGACCAACGAGCTAGTCAACTAGAGGCTCACTAGGGACATGTTATGGTCTATGTATTCACACGTGTATTACGATTTCCGGATAATACAGTTATAGCATGAATAAAATACAATTATCATGAACAAGGAAATATAATAATAACCCTTTTATTATTGCCTCTAGGGCATATTTCCAAGAGTCTCCCACTTGCACTAGAGTCAATAATCTAGTTACATTGTGATGAATCGAACACCCATAGAGTTCTGGTGTTGATCATGTTTTGCTCGCGAGAGAGGTTTAGTCAACGGATCTGCGACATTCAGATCCGTATGTACTTTGCAAATATCTATGTCTCCATCTTGAACATTTTCTCAGATGGAGTTGAAATGAAGCTTGATGTGTCTGGTCTTCTTGTGAAACCTGGGCTCCTTGGCAAGGGCAATAGCTCCAGTGTTGTCACAGAAGAGTTTGATCGGCCCCGACGCATTGGGTATGAGATGAACTCCTTCACCCAAATAGCTTCATGCGCTGCCTCCGAGGCTGCCATGTACTCCGCTTCACATGTAGATCCCGCCACGACGCTCTGCTTGCAGCTGCACCAGCTTACTGCTCCACCATTCAACATATACACTTATCCGGTTTGTGACTTAGAGTCATCCAGATCTGTGTCGAAGCTAGCGTCGACGTAACCCTTTACGACGAGCTCTTCGTCACCTCCATAAGCGAGAAACATGTCCTTTGTCCTTTTCAGGTACTTCAGGATATTCTTGACCGCTGTCCAGTGTTCCTTGCCGGGATTACTTTGGTACCTTCCTACCAAACTTACGGCAAGGTTTACATCAGGTCTGGTACACAGCATGGCATACATAATAGATCCTATGGCTGAGGCATAGGGGATGACGCTCATCTCTTCTTTATCTTTTGCCGTTGTCGGGCATTGAGCCGAGCTCAATCTCACACCTTGTAGTACAGGCAAGAACCCTTTCTTGGACTGATCCATTTTGAACTTCTTCAAAATTTTATCAAGGTATGTGCTTTGTGAAAGACCTATGAGGCGTCTTGATCTATCCCTATAGATCTTGATGCCTAATATGTAAGCAGCTTCTCCAAGATCCTTCATTGAAAAACACTTATTCAAGTAGGCCTTAATACTGTCCAAAAGTTCTATATCATTTCCCATCAAAAGTATGTCATCTACATATAATATGAGAAATGCTACAGAGCTCCCACTCACTTTCTTGTAAACGCAGGCTTCTCCATAAGTCTGCATAAACCCAAACGCTTTGATCATCTCATCAAAGCGAATGTTCCAACTCCGAGATGCTTGCACCAGCCCATAAATGGATCGCTGGAGCTTGCATACTTTGTTAGCATTCTTAGGATCGACAAAACCCTCCGACTGCATCATATATAGTTCTTCCTTAAGATGCCCGTTAAGGAATGCCGTTTTGACGTCCATCTGCCATATCTCATAATCATAGTATGCGGCAATTGCTAACATGATTCGGACGGACTTAAGCTTCGCTACGGGAGAGAAAGTCTCATCGTAGTCAATCCCTTGAACTTGCCGATAACCCTTAGCGACAAGTCGAGCTTTATAGATGCTGACATTTCCATCCGCGTCCATCTTCTTCTTAAAGATCCATTTGCTTTCTATCGCTCGCCGATCATCGGGCAAGTTAGTCAAAGTCCATACTTTGTTTTCATACATGGATTCTATCTCGGATTTCATGGCTTCTAGCCATTTGTTGGAATCTGGGCCTGCCATTGCTTCTTCATAGTTCGAAGGTTCATCGTTGTCCAACAACATGATTTCCAGGACAGGGTTGCCGTACCACTCTGGTGCGGAACGTGTCCTTGTGGACCTACGAAGTTCAGTGGCAACTTGATCCGAAGTACCTTGATCATCATCATTATTTTCCTCTTCAGTTGGTGTAGGCATCACAGGAACATTTTCCTGAGCTGCACTACTATCCCGTTCAAGAGGTAGTACTTCATCGAGTTCTACTTTCCTCTCACTTACTTCTTTCGAGAGAAACTCTTTTTCCAGAAAGGATCCGTTCTTGGCAACAAAGATCTTGCCCTCGGATCTTAAGTAGAAGGTATACCCAATGGTTTCTTTAGGGTATCCTATGAAGACGCATTTTTCTGACTTGGGTTCGAGCTTTTCAGGTTGAAGTTTCTTGACATACGCATCGCATCCCCAAACTTTTAGAAACGACAGCTTAGGTTTCTTCCCAAACCATAATTCATACGGTGTCGTCTCAACGGATTTAGACGGTGCCCTATTTAAAGTGAATGTAGCTGTCTCTAGAGCGTATCCCCAAAATGATAGCTGTAAATCGGTAAGAGACATCATAGACCGCACCATATCCAATAGAGTGCGATTACGACGTTCGGACACACCGTTACGCTGAGGTGTTCCAGGCAGCGTGAGTTGTGAAACGATTCCATATTTTCTTAAGTGTGTACCAAATTCGTGACTTAAATATTCTCCTCCACGATCCGATCGTAAGAATTTTATCTTTCGGTCACGTTGATTCTCTATCTCATTCTGAAATTCCTTGAACTTTTCAAAGGTCTCAGACTTGTGTTTCATCAAGTAGACATACCCATATCTACTCAAGTCATCAGTGAGAGTGAGAACATAACGATATCCTCCGCGAGCCTCAACGCTCATTGGACCGCACACATCGGTATGTATGATTTCCAACAAGTTGGTTGCTCGCTCCATTGTTCCGAAGAACGGAGTCTTGGTCATCTTGCCCAAGAGGCATGGTTCGCATATGTCAAATGATTCATAATCGAGAGACTCCAAAAGTCCATCAGCATGGAGCTTCTTCATGCGCTTGACACCAATGTGACCAAGGCGGCAGTGCCACAAGTATGTGGGACTATCGTTATCAACTTTACATCTTTTGGTATTCACGGTATGAATATGTGTAACATTACGCTCGACATTCATTAAGAATAAACCATTGACCATAGGGGCATGACCATAAAACATATCTCTCATATAAATAGAACAACCATTATTCTCGGATTTAAATGATTAGCCATCTCGTATCAAACGAGATCCAGATACAATGTTCATGCTCAAACTTGGCACCAAATAACAATTATTAAGGTTTATAACTAATCCCGTAGGTAAATGTAGAGGTAGCATGCCGACGGCGATCACATCGACCTTGGAACCATTCCCGACGCGCATCGTCACCTCGTCCTTCGCCAGTCTCCGCTTATTCCGCAACTCCTGCTATGAGTGAGCAACGGCACCGGTATCAAATACCCAGGAGTTACTACGAGTACTGATAAGGTACACATCAATTACATGTATATCAAATATACCTTTAGTGTTGCCGGCCTTCTTATCCGCTAAGTATTTGGGGCAGTTCCGCTTCCAGTGACCCTTCCCCTTGCAATAAAAGCACTCAGTCTCAGGCTTGGGTCCATTCTTTGACTTCTTCCCGGCAACTGGCTTACCGGGTGCGGCAACATCTTTGCCGTCCTTCTTGAAGTTCTTCTTACCCTTGCCCTTCTTGAACTTAGTGGTCTTATTGACCATCAACACTTGATGTTCTTTCTTGATTTCAACCTCTGCCGACTTCAGCATTGAAAATACTTCAGGAATGGTCTTCACCATCCCCTGCATATTATAGTTCATCACAAAGCTCTTGTAGCTTGGTGGGAGCGACTGAAGGATTCTGTTAATGACCGCCTCATCCGGGAGGTTAATGTCCAGCTGGGACAGGCGGCTGTGCAACCCAGACATTTTGAGTATATGCTCACTGACAGAACTGTTTTCCTCCATCTTACAACTATAGAACTTGTCGGAGACATCATATCTCTCGACCCGGGCATGAGCTTGGAAAACTAGTTTCAGCTCCTCGAACATCTCATATGCTCCGTGTTGCTCAAAACGCTTTTGGAGCCCCGGTTCTAAGTTGTAAAGCATGCCGCACTGAACGAGGGAGTAATCATCAGCACGTGTCTGCCAAACGTTCAAATCGTCTTGCAGTGCTGGGAGAGCAGGTGGGTCACCTAACGGTGCTTCAAGGACATATGCTTTCTTGGCAGCTATGAGGATGATCCTCAGGTTCCGGACCCAGTCCGTATAGTTGCTGCCATCATCTTTCAGCTTGGTTTTCTCTAGGAACACGTTGAAGTTCATGTTGACATGAGCGGCGGCCATTTGATCTACAAGACATATTTGCAAAGGTTTTAGACTAAGTTCATGATAATTAAGTTCATCTTATCAAATTATTATAATGAACTCCCACTCAGATTAGACATCCCTCTAGTCATCTAAGTGTTACACGATCCGAGTCGACTAGGCCGTGTCCGATCATCACGTGAGACGGACTAGTCATCGTCGGTGAACATCTCCATGTTGATCGTATCTTCTATACGACTCATGTTCGACCTTTCGGTCTTTGTGTTCCGAGGCCATGTCTGTACATGCTAGGCTCGTCAAGTTAACCCTAAGTGTTCTGCATGTGTAAATCTGTCTTACACCCGTTGTATGTGAACGTAAGGATCTATCACACCCAATCATCACGTGGTGCTTCGAAACGACGAACTTTAGCAACGGTGCACAGTTAGGGGGAACACTTTCTTGAAATTATTATAAGGGATCATCTTATTTACTACCGCCGTTCTAAGTAAACAAGATGCATAAAACATAATAAACATCACATGCAATTATATAGTAGTGACATGATATGGCCAATATCATATAGCTCCTTTGATCTCCATCTTCGGGGCTCCATGATCATCTTCGTCAACGGCATGACACCATGATCTCCATCATCATGATCTCTATCATTGTGTCTTCATGAAGTTGTCACGCCAGCGACTACTTCTACTTCTATGGCTAACGCGTTTAGCAATAAAGTAAATTAATTTACATGGCGTTCTTTAATGACACGCAGGTCATACAAAAAATAAAGACAACTCCTATGGCTCCTGCCGGTTGTCATACTCATCGACATGCAAGTCGTGATTCCTATTACAAGAACATGATCTCATACATCACAATCTATCATTCATCATTCATCACAACTTCTGGCCATATCACATCACATGACAATTGCTGCAAAAACAAGTTAGACGTCCTCTAATTGTTGTTGCATCTTTTACGTGGCTGCAGTTGGGTTCTAGAAAGAACGTTTTCTTACCTACGAATAACCACAACGTGATTTTGTCAACTTCTATTTACCCTTCATAAGGATCCTTTTCATCGAATCTGCTCCAACTAAAGTGGGAGAGACAGACACCCGCCAGCCACCTTATGCAACTAGTGCATGTCAGTCGATGGAGCCGGTCTCACGTAAGCGTACGTGTAAGGTTGGTCCGGGCCGCTTCATCCCACAATACCGCTGAAGCAAGATAAGACTAGTAGCGGCAAGCAAGTTGACAAGATCTACGCCCACAAAAAAATTGTGTTCTACTCGTGCAATAGTGAACTACACATAAACCTGGCTCATGATGCCACTGTTGGGGAACGTTGCAGAAAATTAAAAAAATTTCCTACGGTTTCACCAAGATCCATCTATGAGTTCATCTAACCAACGAGTCAAGGGAGTGAGTTTGCATGTACATACCACTTGTAGATCGCGTACGGAAGCGTTAGAGGGAGCGGTGATGATGGAGTCGTACTCGCCGTGATTCAGATCACCGGAGATCCTAGTGCCGAACGGACGGCACCTCCGCGTTCAACACATGTACGGAGCGTGTGACGTCTCCTCCTTCTTGATCTAGCAAGGGGGAAGGAGAGGTTGATGATGATGGCTCCAGCAGCAGCACAACAGCGTGGTGGTGGTGGAACAGCAGCACTCCGGCAGGGCTTCGCCAAGCACGTGACGGAGGAGGAAGAGGTGTAGCAGGGGGAGGGGGCGCCAGGACTTCAGGGTGCGGCTGCCCCTCTCCCCCCTCCCTTTATATAGGCCCCCAGGGGGGGGGCGCCGGCCCTGGGAGATTCAATCTCCCAAGGGGGCGGCGGCCAAGGGGGGAGGAGTGCCCCCCAAGGCATGTGGTGCGCCCCCCCACCCTAGGGTTTCAACCCTAGGCGCAAGGGGTGGGCCTAGGGGGGCGCACCAGCCCACTATGGGCTGGATCCCCTCCCACTTCAGCCCATGGGGCCATCCGGGATGGGTGGCCCCACCCGGTGGACCCCCGGGACCCTTCCGGTGGTCCCGGTACAATACCGGGTGACCCCGAAACTTTCCCGATGGCCGAAATACCACTTCCTATATATAATTCTTTACCTCCGGACCATTCCGAAACTCCTCGTGACGTCCGGGATCTCATCCGGGACTCCGAACAACATTCGGTATACTGCATACTCATATTCATACAACCCTAGCGTCACCGAACCTTAAGTGTGTAGACCCTACGGGTTCGGGAGACACGTAGTCATGACCGAGATGGCTCTCGGGCAATAACCAACAGCGGGATCTGGATACCCATGTTGGCTCCCACATGCTCCTCGATGATCTCATCGGATGAACCACGATGTCGAGGATTAGAACAACCCCGTATACAATTCCCTTTGTCATTCGGTACGTTACATGCCTGAGACTCGATCGTCGGTATCCCAATACCTCGTTCAGTCTCGTTACCGGCAAGTCACTTTACTCGTACCATAATGCATGATCCCGTGACCAAACACTTGGTCACTTTGAGCTCATTGTGATGATGCATTACCGAGTGGGCCCAGAGATACCTCTCCGTCATACGGAGTGACAAATCCCAGTCTCGATCCGTGTCAACCCAACAGACACTTTCGGAGATACCTGTAGTGCACCTTTATAGTCACCCAATTACGTTGTGACGTTTGGTACACCCAAAGCACTCTTACGATATCCGAGAGTTACACGATCTCATGGTCTAAGGAAGAGATACTTGACATTGGAAAAGCTCTAGCAAAACAAACTATACGATCTTGTGCTATGCTTAGGATTGGGTCTCGTCCATCACATCATTCTCCTAATGATGTGATCCCGTTGTCAATGACATCTAATGTCCATAGTCAGAAACCATGACTATCTGTCGACCAACGAGCTAGTCAACTAGAGGCTCACTAGGGACATGTTATGGTCTATGTATTCACACGTGTATTACGATTTCCGGATAATACAGTTATAGCATGAATAAAAGACAATTATCATGAACAAGGAAATATAATAATAACCCTTTTATTATTGCCTCTAGGGCATATTTCCAACAGGAAGGCCATCATGCTACCCTAGATCAAGGGCGCACTGATGGAGCACCACCTCAATGCGAAGAGCCCGGCACCGCCGGCCACGCTCACCATCACCAAGGACGGCAAGGAAGAACAGGTAGTCAACTTCACCCGATCCCTCTGCTATGCACAGCAGTAGCAGCTCCAAGGATTCTTGATGGGATCCCTATCCCGCGAGTTCCTGGCACAGGTCGCGACGCACCCGACGCCGGCCGAAGTGTGGCATGCCATCCTTGCCATGTTTGCTGCCCAAAGCCAAGCTCAAGCATTCAACACCTGCATTTAGCTCACGAATCTTCAAAAAGGTAACATGACCATGGTTGAATATCTTGGAAAAATTAAAAGCCTTACCGATGAAGTAGCCTGCATCGCCGCCGTGCTCACCGATCCCGAGATTGGGTCGAAGATCCTCGCCGTCCTGGACATGGATTACAATCATGTGGTCTCGGCCCTTGCTGCTCGGGTGGAACCGATCACCATTCAGGAGCTATACAGCCAGCTATTGAGCTTCGACGCTCGCCTCAGCCTTCTTCACGGCACCAACGTTCGTCAGTCCTCCGCCAACTCTGCGTCTCGTGGCCGTGGCCGTGGGCGCGGTCACCAGGGTTAACGTAGCGGTGGGCGCGGGCGCGGCAACAACGACTACACCACCAACAACAACAACAGTGGCTACAACACCACCGGCGGCAGCAGCGACTACAACAACAGGACAGGGGGTGGCGGCTTCAACCCCAACAACGGACGCCGTCCAACTTCCTCCCGTGCTCGTCCTCGGTGTCAACTCTGCAAGAAGGTGGGCCATGAAGTCATGGACTATTGGCACAGGTATGATGAGAATTTTGTGCCTGATTCTCGTCATGTTGCTACTGCCATGCGTGAACAAGGAGGGGAAGGAGTTTGGTACGTTGACTCCGGTGCAACGAACCATGTCACAAGTGAACTAGAGCAGCTCGCCCTCTGTGAATAGTACCATGGCAATGATCAAATTCACACCGCACGCGGTGGAGGTATGGATATCCAGCACATTGGTCAAGCTTTTATTAATTCCCCTACACTTAAACGTGATCTAGTGTTCAAAGATGTACTTCATGTTCCTCAAGCCAACAAAAACCTTGCATCCATGTCTCGTTTAGCCAATGATAATAACATATTCTTTGAAACTCACCCTTGTTACTTTTCTTATAAAGGATCAGGCAACGAGGGAACTCCTCCATCACGGTAGATGCATTGGCGGTCTCTACCCCATCACATCTGGAGCACTTAGTCGCAAGCGTCGTCAAGTCTACTCCGTCATCAAGCCCTCTTTGGAAAGGTGGCATCAAAGATTAGGACATCCATCTTCGATCATTGTTAAACAAGTAGTCAATAAAGGCAATCTCTCATTGTCACATAGTCCCATTAGTGAGTCTATTTGTGAAGCTTGTCAATGTGCCAGGAGTCACCAACTCCCTTATCCTGAGTCGAATAGTGTATCTCATGCTCCTTTAAAACTTATTTTCAGTGATGTATGGAGTCATGCAAGAGATTACTTTGGCAGAAAAAATATTATGTTAGTTTCATTGATGACTTTAGCAAGTTTACCTGGATTTATTTGCTCAAGTACAAATCTGAAGTTTTCTCTGTGTTTCAAGAGTTCCAAAAACTTGTTGAATGACACTTTGACAGAAAAATCTTGACAGTCCAAAGTGACTGGGGAGGAGAGTATGAAAAGCTCAACTCTTTCTTCCGTAGCATAGGCATTGAACATCATGTGTCTTGCCCTCATGCTCACAACAAAATGGCTTCGCTGAGCGGAAACATTGCCACATTGTTGAAGTTGGTCTATCCCTTCTTTCTCATGCGTCTATGCCTCTCAAGTATTGGGATGAAGCATTCATTACTGCCACCTATTTTATAAATCGTCTCCCTAGTAAAGTTGTTGGCAACATCACTCCGCTGGAGCGGTTATATCATCAAAAAACCGACTTCAATTCTCTCAAAATATTTGGGTGCGCTTGCTATCCCAATCTACGTCCATACAATCGCCATAAACTTGAGCTTCGTTCAACTCAATGTGTCTTTATTGGCTATTGAAATCTTCATAAAGGATACAAATGTCTAGAAGTTGCAACTGGACAAATTTATATTTCTTGAGATGTTGTTTTTGATGAAACCCTTTTTTTGTTTGCCAAACTTCATCCAAATGCTGGAGCCCTTCTTCGTGCTGAGATAGCACTTCTTCCAGATCACGGGGGTGAATTAAATAAAACTGACTATGTGCAAAATTCCATCGAAAACAATGGTTCTGATGATGTTTGTGCAAGATTGGGACGTCATTTTATGTGTGCAGAACAGGACAAGGATGGCGCAGAAAATGGAGTTGATTCGCCTGGCATCAGCGGCACGCGATCCGGCGCTGATCCGTGCGTCAGCCCTGCACCTATCGTCGCGCGATCCGACGCAGATCGGCATGCAGCCAATCAGGCGCACGCCAGCGTGGTCCCATCTCGGCCTGACGCAGTTGTGGCCAAGAACCTCCACCTGGTGGACCCCGCCAGCCCACGCGCCAGCCCACATGCGGGAGAAACTGCGTCTCCATGCAGCACGCTGGGAGCCCGCGGATCGAGCCAACCGCCGACAATAGGGCACCTGCGAGGCCTGCGGGACCAGGATCACCCTCGAATGACGAGTCGGGCTCCTCTGCAGATTCTGCGCGCGAATCCTTCTCGGATCTAGAGCTGGGATCTTCTGTGCAGGATCCTACAACATCTCCTGCACCGGGATCTTCTGCGCCTACAACACCAGCAGCTCATGAACCTCCTCGACGACACACTCGGTCACAGTCCGGTATTATCAAAGCTGACGGTATAGTCAGGTATGACAAAGTTAAACGTGCTTTTCTCAGTAGTATTGGTGAACCAACTCATTTGGATGATGCTCTTGCACATAAAGATTGGAAACAAGCTATGGATCATGAATATGATGCACTCATGAAAAATAAAACATGGCATCTAGTACCACCAAGGCAGGGTCACAATGTCACTGATTGTAAATGGGTATACAAAATAAAGAGAAAATCTGATGGAAGCATAGACAGATACAAGGCTAGACTAGTTGACAAAGGTTTCAAACAGAGGTTTGGTATTGATTATGAAGATACATTTAGTCATGTTGTTAAGTCAGCTAATATTCGACTTGTACGGTCTATTGTTGTTTCCATAGGATGGAGTTTATGACAGCTAGATGTTTAGAAAGCGTTTCTTCATGGTGTTCTTGAGGAAGAAGGGTTCATGCGGCAACCACCAGGATATGAGGACCAAAGTGCACCACACTATGTCTGTAAGTTGGATAAAGCTTTGTATGGTTTGAAACAAGCCCCGAGAGCTTGGTACTCAATACTGAACATGCAACTACAACAACTTGGGTTTACACCATCTAAAGCAGATACCTCATTGTTCTTTTATCATAGAGATAATATCACTATATTTGTGCTTGTCTATGTTGATGATATAATTGTGGCTAGTTCAAGTGCACATGCTACCACTTGTTTGCTTAAAGATATGAAGTTGGAGTTTGCTCTCAAGGACTTAAGTGATCTTCATTATTTTCTTGGCATAGAGGTTAGTCAGATAAAGGATGGTATATTTCTCACACAAGAAAAGTACACCACTGACATACTCAGGAGAGTAGGATTGGAAAATTGTAAACCTGTGAGTACACCAATTTCAACTTCAGAAAAACTTACAGTTGAAAGTGGAGAGGCACTTGGACCAGAAGATGCAACAAAATACATAAGTGTTGTTGGTGCTTTACAATATTTGACTCTTACTTGTCCTAATATTTCTTACTCTGTTAATAAGGTATGTCGATATTTGCATGCACCTAGAACAACTCATTGGACTGTAGTAAAAAGGATTTTGAGGTACCTTAAATATTCAGAAGGTCTTAGACTTCAGATTACCAAGTCATTGTCTATGCTTATTACTGCATACTCTGATGCAGGCTGGGCAGGGTATGCTGATGACAGAAGGTCCACAAGTGGTTTTGCTATGTTTCTGGGAACAAATCTTGTGTCATGGAGTGCAAGAAAACAGGCCACTGTCTCTAGATCAAGTACAGAGGCTGAGTATAAAGATTTGGCTAATGCTACAGCTGAGGTAATGTGGATAAAGACTTTGTTATATGAGCTTGGGATCAAGGCTCCACAAGCTGCGAGATTATGGTGTGATAATATTGGTGCAACCTATCTCTTAGCTAATCATGTTTTCCATGCATGAACCAAACATATTGAAATTGATTTTCACTTTGTCAGAGAGAGAGTAGCTCGAAAGCTACTTGATATTCGTTTTATACCAACTGGTGATCAACTTGCTGATGGCTTCACAAAACCTCTTACTACAGGAAGGTTGAATGAGTTCAAGAACAATCTTAACCTTGGTAAAGTTTATTCGGTTCAGATTGAGGGGGAATGTTAGAATAAGTTGTAAAGAGATAGGAGAGTAGTTCAAACTTTGTAATCTTTCTCTCTTATCTCTTCTTCTGTTAAACCTCTCTGTATCTGATTGGGTATCGATCTATATTTCTCTTGATCGGTCCCTTCCTTGTAAGCCACGACATGTCTTCTATATAATACAATGTGGCCCGAGCAAAGGGTTCAACGCTTCCTAATACGTTTCACATCCCTTAACTGCCTTATCAGATCTTTAGTGTAAACGTGCATGTGCTTGTGGGACGGGCAATGTACTTTCTCTCCCATAGTAAGTGACATCGAATGGTTGTGCTTCTCTCGGTGCTCTGTTATGTAGCACCTATTGTCAGCCGCCCGCAGCAGCCTTATCAAAGCAGGGCACTTGCACCTACACGACATGCTATTCTCTGCCTCTGGCTTCCCCTATTTTTTTGCAGAAAATCTGACCACTTTGATAGTCACAGCTTCAACTAATATGTTCATTTTCAAGCGCTACAAAAAAACAGCACTCACACCTCCTAGTTCAGGACGAACCACACTCCTTGTCGGTTCCCCCACATACTTCCTAATTGAATGCTCGAACGCGGTCATCCTTGAAGGACATGGGGTTCTGTCTGGGGGCGCGCTCCCTAGACACAACCTAATTTTACATCGAAAGACAGTTTGTTTGTTAGCAGTGCATTCAGGCTGGCAACACTAGTATTTTTGCATAATTATACAGTGCAAAATACGGATAGAGGATATAATATCATTAGAAATAATTATTCTTCAAGGTGCGACAGATGCAGTACTAACCAAAATATAAAGTAGTCACATTAAAAATCAAGAAAAAAACAAACGTTCAGGAATAATTTAAGACATCCTTCCATGTATGGATACAAAATCGTGCCTGCTTTTCCCCCACCAATCTTGGTTTTACTTCTATAGGTTTTTCAATGTTTTCTGCACTTTGTGATCTGAAATAGTCCGTAGAGGTATTATACATGTATTACACTGACAAGCTCAACTTCAGTAAAAAAATCCCAGGGGAGCGTTCAAGTCTCCAATTGACAATGATTTCTCAAAGAAAAACTACTGACGTTCTCATTCACGTTGTGTGCATCTGCAAATTAAAATCTGTACTAGGCCAAACGGAGTATCACACAGATAACAAAATTTCAGAACAAAATACAATCCTGAGGTTTCAGAACTAACCTTTTTGTCCATCCTTGAGCCTGTGGGTTCATCCTGCCTCTCGATTGCACGGACTTTGTCGGAGACAGTGGCGGAGGTCCACCCTGAGACTTGGAAATAGCCTCTATAGTACTGTAGCATAAAGCCCAAAAAATAGAAAAAAATTAAATGTATATGTAAATGGCACTATTGGCCCACCCTGGCGCAGTGGGCTAGGTCCGCCACTGGTCGGAGACGCCTCCCTGTGACGGCGCCGGTCGCCCTCTTGTATCATGTATATGAATTAAGAAACAGAGCAGCGCAGACTTGTCAGAACAATTTTGCAGATCCCCATACGTGAACCAACGGGAGGGATTTAGAGAGCAGCTGAATCTGAGCACTGAATCTGCAAGCCAGTGAGTCCAGGAAGTTACGTCTCCCCGTTGAAGTGGCATCCAAGTCCGTTACTAGAACGGCAATTATTGTGCAGGCTCGACTGCGGGCCACCATGAGCTGATAAAGGATAGTAAATATCCTATACGTTCCAGAATACAGTGGGGATCGCCAATCCCGAGCGAAACAATCGGCGCAGATATCTAGACTAGATGTGCTCGAGCACAATTTCCAATTTCCGGGTTTTCAGTTTGCTTATTAGTTATTACCTCACCGCGCCACCCTGCAACGTGCAACATGATGAAAACTTAATTGAATAATAAACAGTTCGCCTGATAACATGCGTTTACCACACTGTACTTGGCGCTAGCTGCATAAACAAAACAAGAAAGTCAGCTAACTCAAAATACTTTTGGCTTCCACATGGTTTGATCTCCGTTGTGCAGATGTACTCACATGCTAAATGATCGATTGTACACTACCGCAGAGCCGCACACATTTTGTCCTTTGTACATTTGGTTTATACTCCCTCCATTCTAATTTTGAACTAAAACCACGACGAGTAAATCGGAACGGAGGGAGTAGAAGTCATACGCCTCGCTCAATGAATCAAAATGTGTTCTCCCCTTGTTGATTTCTCCAGTGCACTTATCCTGATGGGGCATGGACTCCTGTCAAGTGGTGCCAGCCCAACTCTCATTTCTTAATTCAAAAGCCAACTTAGACTTTTTTTCAACACCACTGATGATGAAATGAGCTAGCGCAGCCCAACCCCCAGAAATCCAATGCGCATACAGTACGCAGTGATGGTCTGAATCTTTAAAACTTAATGCAAACAAGCAGTTCTAAGTCTACATATTCACTTCCCGCGGTGCCGAAAAAAACTGCCAGCACTGCAAAGTAATTCGATTGAGCTTCTGGTTCTGAATCTTGCGGCGAGTTATCACCTAAAGCCGGCAGCCGGCAGCACCGCCGCTCCATCGGATCCTCTGACATTGCAAGGGAAGTCAGATAGAGCTACAGCTCCCTGACTTTGCTTCGCCACAACCACACTAATAGCAAGTTGGTACAGTGTTCAACTACAACAATCACTGAGAGTAATCATCTTCAATACGTTATCTACAGTGCCTGCACAATCTCTCTTAGTTGCCTTCGTTTTTCTACCCAGAGAAGTACTGTGCTTCTCTGTCTTTCCTTCTACATGTCAGAGGAGCCGGCTCCCGCTCCATCGGGCATCTGCACTGCTCTGGACATCACTGCATCCATCTAAGGTACAGAATGAGTTCCACTACGCCACACTAACGGCCTCCCTGCCTCCGGATCCAGCCCCTCCATGCTGTCCCCTGTTGCCTTGCGGAGGACCCATCCCAGATAAATTTGTGAAGCGACTGGCCAGCAATGATAATAACAAGTAAATACTCCCTCCGTCCCAAAATTCTTGTCTTAGATTTGTCTAAATACGGATGTATAAGTCATGTTTTAGTATTATGTAGCAAATCTCGATTTACATGTGCACAACATCTACCAGGAACTCGCCGTCCTCCGCCATGGTCGTCGGCCCGTCTTCCGACTCGCCGGTCCTTTAGAAAGTCGCGCCCTCTGTTTTATGTGTAGAATTCTCTAGTCCGAGTCAAAACCTGGATCTCAGCCACGATTCAGATAGAACTGGACGTCATGAGCCACGGCTCAGGACTTGGGCCTAACGGCAAGCGTCAAAAGAACTGACGGGGCGAACGTCTGGTGGCCCACAGTATCTATAAACGATCTTCTGTAACGAGCTTAACAAGCTAAACGAGCCAGCTCGAGAGTTATACGAGTCGAGCCAATCTTGAATTTGAGCTCATTATAATAACGAGTCGAGTCGAGGTAGCTCGTTAACGAAACGAGCTCTGGCGAGTCGAGTCGAGCTGGCTCGACTCGGCTCGAATTCCAGCCCTAGACGGGGCGAAGGTCTGGTGGCCCATAGTAGACAACCATTCCATACCGTATCTATTAATTATGCCCCTTCTCTGCCAACCAAAATAGCGATCGTAATGGACATGTCCCAAATTGCTAAGAGCAACTCCAATGAGGCGCCCCATTTCTTCCGTGGATGTTCCTTTGGGTCGACGCGGACAGAAAAGGCGGCCCAACGCGCCGATCCAAACGGACGCGTGTTCGTTTTTCGTCCGCCGGCGACCCATTTTCGACCCATTTTTTAGCCTGATTTATGTCGGCACGGACACGAGACGGACGCCCGTGCGCGCGCCTACTCCTGTTTCCGGGCCCGCTGGTCTGTGGCACATTGGCCTCCCTCCCACCGGCCAACAAGCAACCCTCGCCCCACGCCTCCTCCGTCACCGACGCCGCCGCCCATTCTTGCGGCGACTCTTCCAGTTGCCGCCGCCTCCACATCCACCCAGCAACGCCGCCCCTGTCCCCAGTCGCCCGCCGCCGCCGGGGAGCAAACTAGTTTCCGCCGCCGCTTCCCCCACCGCACAGCCGCCCGCAACCAAGAAGACGCCTCGTCGCCCCCGCCACATACGACCGGCACGTTCGTCGAACGCCGTCACACTCGTCGGACGCCGGCCGGGCAGCTAGCTGGTCTGTGGGCGCTGCGTCTCCCCTCGCCGGCCGTCTCCTTCTTCGACGCCCGCAAGCTCACTAGTAGAAAAAGGGTCAAATGTGAGACACATTAGTCCCGGTTTGTAACAGAACCGGCACTAATGTGTCCATTAGTGCCGGTTCCAACGGCTAGCCGGGAGGAGCTCTTTAGTACCGGTTCGTGGCAAACCTTTAGCACCGGTTCGTGCCACGAACCGGTACTAATGAGAGTGGTGGCAGGATGTTGTCAGAGTGGGGCCCTTCCAGCACCTTTAGTACCGGTTCGTGGCACGAACCGGTACTAAAGTTCGTCCTATATAAATCCTTCGTCCACCCGCACTCTGTTCTTCCCCCTTTCCCCTCTCCCTCTCCTCTGTTCTTCCCTTCTTCCTCTCGAGTTCATCACAAAATTTGCCCCAAATTTGTCAAGATTTGTAGGCCCTCATCCATTCAAATGATCACCAAGGTTAGCAACTTTGTCCTTTCATCTCTCATTGCTAGATTAGCTCTTGCATTGGTTTATATAGTGATTAATTGTGGGTTTTAGTAATTTGGGAGGAATTATATGTGGTAGTATTTGATTTATATGCAATTTGAGGTCAAAATAACACTTAGTTTGCTTATGTAGGTGTGGTTTACTTAGTGCTTTCTAAATCTCTGTCGTAACCACCGTCGATCGCCGGCACCGTCCCGTCGTCGGCACCACCTTGTGGTGAGCCTCTTGTTCATGAAATTTTATATAAAAAATTGATATTTGTGTGATTTGGATATATAGTTACTCATATAATAATTATCTTACCCGTACGTTGTTTGTTATACATAGTGACATGGTTTTGATATCCGTCCCCGTCGGCCCTCGTCCTTGTTATGATTCGGATGTGGTATATTCTATTTTAAAACTATTTGTTGCATTTCGTGTTTATGACAAATTATGCCCATCAAGTTGACATAGATATTTTTATCTAGGAGGTATGTGAACCGGAAATTCCAACCGACCCTATTGTCGAGAGGTTAAATTTAGTTGAAAGAGAAAATGAGTACTTGAAAGAAAAATTGAAAAGAATTGAGGGGAAGAAGATGGAATTGGAGTTGCATGTTGCCGATGTCGTCGATGATCACAAGATCAAGATGGAGAAAATGCGCTTGAAGATTAGAAAGATTAGAAAATATGCCATCGATAGTGAGGCTTGGTATCATTATGCTGTTGGATCAATTGTTACCTTAGTTGCGATCCTGATCGCATTTGTTGTTGCATTTAAATGCTTTAGCTAGAGAGTTATTTGTTTGTTGCATTTAAGTGTTGTATGAACTTTATGTATGAACTTGTATTAATTTGGTCTATTCGGTGTTGTGTAATGAAGATGAGCCGGCAATGGATGTACGATGACCGATGCTCTCCCCAGTTCGTTAAGGACGTGCATACTTTTCTGCTTGCGGCTGAGGCAAACAAGCGGGCGGATGGTTTTATGCCTTGTCCATGTGCTGGCTGTAAGAATAGTCGCAATTACTCTACGTCAAGAACCATTCACATCCACCTGTTTGAGTCCGGTTTCATGCCCCACTATAATGTTTGGACCAAGCACGGAGAAAGAGGGGTTATGATGGAAGACAATGAAGAAGAAGAGGACGACGACAGCTATCCTGGCCATGGGTTCCCTGAATACAATGATACAACAATGGGGGAAGAAGCTGAGCCGGTAATGCGGGAAGAAGCTGAGCCGGCAATGCGGGAAGAAGCTGTAGAAGAGGCATCAGATGAGCCCGTTGATGATCTAGGTCGGGCCATTGCCGATGCAAAGAGAAACTGCGCAAGTGATTTGGAGAGAAGAAGTTGCAGCGCATGTTAGAGGATCACAAAAAATTGTTGTACCCGAATTGCGTAGGTGACAAGAAAAAGCTGGGCACCACACTGGAATTGCTGCAATGGAAGGTAGAGAATGGTGTATCTGACAAGGAATTTGGAAAGTTGCTGGTAATGATAAAGGATATGCTTCCAAAGGACAACGAATTGCCCGAGAGTACGTACGAAGCAAAGAAGGCTATCTGCCCTCTAGGGTTAGAGGTGCAGAAGATACATGCATGCCCTAATGATTGCATCCTCTAGCGCGGTGAATACGAGGATTTGAACGCTTGCCCAATATGTGGTGCATTGCGCTAAAAGGTCAGCCGCGATGAGCATGGTGATGTCGAGGGCGAGCGCCCCAGGAAGAAGATTCTTGCCAAGGTGATGTGGTATTCTCCTATAATACCACGGTTGAAACGTTGTTCCAAAACAAAGAGCATGCCAAGGCAATGCGATGGCACAGAGAAGACCGTAAGAAAGACGGAAAGTTGAGAGTACCCGCTGACGGGTCGCAGTGGAGAAAAATCGAAAGAAAGTACGGGAAGGAGTTTGCAGATGACGCAAGGAGCATATGGTTTGGTCTAAGCGCAGATGGCATTAATCCTTTTGGGGAGCAGAGCAGCAACCATAGCACCTGGCCAATGACTCTATGTTTGTATAACCTTCCTCCTTGGTTGTGCATGAAGCGGAAGTTCATTATGATGCCAGTGCTCATCCAAGGCCCTAAGCAACCCGGCAACGACATTGATGTGTACCTAAGGCCATTAGTTGAAGAACTCTTACAACCGTGGAATGGAACAGGTGTACGTGCGTGGGATGAGCACATGGGGGAAGAATTTGACCTAAAGGCGTTGCCGTTCGTGACCATCAATGATTGGCCTGCTCTCAGTAACCTTTCAGGACAGACAAACAAGGGATACCGCGGATGCACGCACTGTTTGGATGATACCGACAGTATATATTTGAATAGTTGTAAGAAGAATGTGTACCTGGGACATCGTCGATTTCTTCCGAGCAGGCATCCCGTAAGAAAGAAAGGCAAGCATTTCAAAGGTGAGGCGAATCACCGGACGAAGCCTCGCCACCGTACTGGTGCTGATGTACATGATATGGTCAAGGATTTGAAGGTGATATTTGGAAAGGGTCCTGGCGGACAACCTGTTCCAAAGGACGCTGACGGACGCGCACCCATGTGGAAGAAGAAATCTATATTTTGGGACCTGCCATATTGGAAAGACCTAGAGGTCCGCTCCGCAATCGACGTGATGCACGTGACGAAGAATCTTTGCGTGACCCTGCTTGGCTTCTTGGGCGTGTATGGGAAGACAAAAGATACACCTGAGGCACGGGAGGACCAGCAACCTATGCACGGAGAAGACGACATACATCAGGGTCATGCAAGCTACGCTCTTACCAAAGAAGAGAAGGAAATCTTCTTTGAATGCCTGCTCAGTATTAAGGTACCGTCTGGCTTCTCGTCGAATATAAAGGGAATAATAAACATGGCAGAGAAAAAGTTCTAGAACCTAAAGTCTCATGACTGCCACGTGATTATGACGCAACTGCTTCCGGTTGCATTGAGGGGGCTTCTACCGGAAAACGTTCGATTAGCCATTGTGAAGCCATGTGCATTTCTCAATGCAATCTCTCAGAAGATAATCGATCCAGAAGTCATATCAAGGTTACAGAATGATTTGGTGCAATGTCTTGTCAGTTTCGAGTTGGTGTTCCCACCATCCTTCTTCAACATCATGACACACGTCCTAGTTCACCTATGCGAAGAGATTAACGTTTTGGGTCCTGTATTTCTACACAATATGTTCCCCTTTGAGAGGTTCATGGGAGTCTTAAAGAAATATGTTCATAACCGTGCTAGGCCAGAAGGAAGCATCTCCAAGGGCCATCAAAATGAGGAGGTCATTGAGTTTTGTGTTGACTTTATTCCTGACCTTAAGCCGATTGGTGTTCCTCAATCGCGGCATAAGGGCAGACTGGATGGAAAAGGCACACTAGAAGGGGAACAAATAATATGTATGGACGGACATTCTCTCACTAAAGCACACTACACAGTTCTACAGAATTCCGCCTTGGTGGCTCCGTATATGGATGAACACAAGAATTTGCTACGCTCCAAACACCCGGAGCGGTCTGATGACTGGATTACACGTGAACAAACCAGGAGTTTCGCCAACTGGTTGCAGACACGTACCATGCATGACACCTCTATATAAGATGACCTGTACTTGCTATCCCAGTTACCATCTTCGAATATAATGACTTTCAAAGGGTACGAGATAAATGATAATACATTTTACACGATCGCCCAAGATAAGAAGAGCACCAACCAAAACAGTGGTGTCCGCTTTGATGCAGAAACCAAGACGGGAAAGGAAACATATTATGGTTATATACACATATGGGAACTTGACTATCGACGTGGTTTAAAGGTCCCTTTGTTTCGGTGCAAATGGGTCAATATGACACGAGGCGGGGTAACGGAAGACCCGCAGTACGGAATGACAACAGTGGATCTCAACAATCTTGCGTGCAGACGAACCATTCGTCCTAGCCAATGATGTGGCACAGGTTTTCTATGTGAAGGACATGTCTACCAAGCCAAGAAAAAGAAAAGATAAGGAAGCGAATGCATCGTACGATGAGCCAAAGCGGCACATAGTTCTTTCTGGGAAGAGAAACATCGTGGGAGTGGATGACAAGACAGACAAGTCAGAAGATTATGAAAAGTTTGATGAAATTGCTCCATTCACAGTGAATATTGACCCGAGCATCCCGTTAAATGATGAAGATTTTCCATGGTTACGGTGCAAAGGGACACACGCGAAGAAAAAGTTTCACACCCAAAGATCTGGGATGTGATCGGCTTCACTAGCTATCATCACTTTCTTCTGTGTTTCGCACCCAGAGGGGAATCTCTGTAATAGTTAGGGTAGTTATGTGTTTTGGCATTTGAAACGTGAAGAAATTTTATGTGCAAACAAATTCACACTAATTTCAAATGATTCAAAATTTAAACTATTCAAATTTGAAAACTACGGGCACTAACAGAAAGTTTGTAATTTTTTGTACCTAAAAAGGCTGTGTCAGCCTCCGGTCAGGCTATGGCCCCACCATCACCATTTAGTGCCGGTTCGTACCACGAACCAGTATTAATGAGGTTGTGTCAGGTAAGGCTGGGGCCCCACGAGCACCTTTAGTACCGGTTCATGGATGAACCAGACGTAAGCTGTTTTTTAGTCCCACCTCGCGAAGTGAGAGGGACTAGGAGCGGTTTATAAGCCCTGAGTACAGAGACGATGAAGAAGAGGATCAATGCTCACGTTGCTTAGCTTCAAGCCTTCAGGAATACGGTAGACTGCACGAAGCTATGCGCAGTGCAGTTTACACTATTCCGAAAGGCTTGAAGCAAATTAACGAGCATTGCACCTCTTTTTTATTTTTAATAACTTATTACAACTCCGGACTTCTTCTGTTATGGCAAAAACTAATTGCACATCGACATTTCTTTTTTTTTAAGTTATAACTCCAGACTTTGACCATCAAGTTTTGCAGAAAAGAAAAAATAGCAGAAAAGAAAGAAAAACTATAGCTGAAAAGAAAAAAACTATATAAAAAAACTACTCAAAAATAAATAGAAGAAAATAAATATAGCAGAAAAGAAAAAACTACTCAAAAATAAATAGAAGAAAAAGTAAAGCAGAAAAGAAAAAAATTATATTTGCTATTTTTCAATCGTTTACAAAATGACCGTGAAACTGAAAATCACTACAAAATGAACTCTGAAAATGTTGAATTTTGGCAAACTAGATGAAAAACTACTCACAAATAAATAGAAGAAAATAAATATAACAGAAAAGAAAAAACTATACAAAAAACTACGCAAAAATAAATAGAAGAAAATAAAGCAGAAAAGAAAAAACTATAAAAAAATTGGGGCGCTGCCCTGTGGGCCTGATAGGCCACAGATGTGTAATTACAGGCCTTAAAGGCCCAGCAGACTCACAGGGCAGCGCGCAGAGTTTAGGCCCACAAGCCTGCTATACAGAGGAGTTCAAAGTGGTAGCCGCGGCTGGGTTTATAAACCAGTGCGGCTGCCCTTCGCCCGGCGAGGTGGGACTAAACTTTGGGGTGGCAGCGCGAGGCCTTTAGTACCGGTTGGAGCCACCAACCGGTACTAAAGGGGGGGGGCTTTAGTACCGGTTTGTGCCACCACCCGGTACTAAAGGGGGTCGCTTCCTGCCGTTTGGGCTGGCCAAAACTGGCCTTTAGTACCGGTTGGTGGCACAAACCGGTACTAAAGGCCCCTCCTATATAAACAACACTTGCGAAAATTTCATTCTCCCTCTGTTTCTTCCTCTGTTTCTGGCGTCTCCGTCGCCGTCGCCGCCCTCATCTCCGTCGCCGCCCCCGTCCCCGTCGCCGCCCCCGTCCCCGTCGCCGCCCTCGTCTCCGTCGCCGCCCCGGGCCCGTCCCCGTCGCGCCGTCCCCGCGTCGCCGCCCCGGCCCGTCACCGCCCCCGGCCGTCGCCGTCGCCCCGCTGTGAGCTCTCCTCCTCTAACCCCTCTCCCTCGCCCCCGGCGGCCACCATGGGCGCCGCCCCTCCCCGAGCCCATACACACACACACAAGCATGATGAACACACACACACACATACACATATGTATGAATTAATGCATGTATATATTAGTATATATGTATTTTGTATGTTTAATTAGTTTAGATTATTTAGATTATTATTTTTTCACTATTATATATGTATGAATGCATGTTAGATGGATATAATTAGTGTTTAATTAGTATTGAAATTTTTTATATAATGTTGTTTTTCAGTTTTTTAATGGATGTATAGAAGTTGTGTTTTCTGTTTTTAGTGTTAGATGCTTAATTAGTATGAAATAGTATATAGATTTTTGAAATAGTAGAAATGTTAGAAATTTTAGTTATCAAAATCCAATCATTAAAAAAATGTTACTTTTTGCGGGCATATAGCTAGTATTTGTTCTCGACGATGCCCGGCCCGCATCCTCGCCGTCGACCCGTCCGCGACGACGTCCAGCCGACCCATGTCCGGGACTGGGCTCCGCCGGGCTGGCACTGGGAGGTGCTGCCTGGAGGGGCGCGCCGCTTGATGAGGAACCCGGCCCCGGGTCCCGTTGTCGACCCTGATCTCGTTTGGTGGCGTTCGCGTGTGCCAGTTTTGGTGCGGAGGGACCCGGCCCTGCCGGAGGTGGTACGTCGCCGTGTCAGGGAGGAGGACGAGCACGTCCATCGCTACATGGTTGCGTTAGAGGGCGGCAGGTTCTCCAATACCTAGCAGTATCTTCGGGGATCTCACTTCAGCTATGATCCCGTGAGGGTTCCTTCTCTTTGGGTGTCCACCGCCCGCGCCGCAGGAACCGCGAGTGTCCTAGATTCTTCTGTAGTATTCGATCTTTAATTAGCTAGCCAGTGATGTACTATTCAATATTATATATTATTCGAGACGATGTATTCGAGATTATATCTATTATTCTAGACGAAGTATTCGAGATTATATCTATTATTCGACATGATGTAATTTGAATACTAAATTGTTTTATATTTCTTTTGGATTAGTTAAATAAAAGCTATGGCAGACAATACCGACAGAGAGGGAGAACAGACCATGTTTGATATGATACGCGGGCCAGATGATGATCAGAATGAAGAAGATTATGACGGCTCCGAATTTCTAAACAACACCGGAGAGGGTGATATGATATTCGATCGCGACGACCGGATTGATGAAGTCATGAACTACGATTATGACGATGACGAAGAACATGTTGATCCTGAAACAACAAAGACCGGCGAGGTATATATATTTATATAAGGAGGTATCTGGTGATCATCACATGTTTTAAATGACTTGAAGATATATTAACGAATCGATCTTTGTTCTTTCAACCATCCGGATCGAGCAAATATTCAGGCAAAAGGACGAAACGAGGCCCGAACAAAAAGTTGAACGAGGGCGTAAAGTACAATATCGAGGCAGTCAGACCTAATGGCGAACCATTATCGCCTAAGAAGATTGCGGACAAGTTCGTTTGTTAGTGCGGCGTTCTTGTGAAGGACCAACTCCCGATCTCCCTTCAAGAATGGAGAGAGCCAGCAAAAGACAAAAGACAAAAAGGCAAAGAGGACGCTGCTCCACGTCCAGATATTACTTTTGTCGACAAGAATCAAAAAGATCTGCTTTGGGATACTCTCATGGAACATTTCACCCTACCAGATCATTTCACAGAAGCAGATGTGCAGAAAGTCAAGGATGCTGCTCTTAGGAAGATGGCGGTTGCATTCAAGAACCACAAGAATCGTGAATGGGACAAGTACGTCAAGGGAGGAAGGAAGACTCCAGTATTCGAGGGAACACTATAGAACCAACGTGCTCATTGGGACGATTTCGTGAAATTCAAGGATTCAGAATTAGCTAAGGAACGGTCGAGAATAAACAAGAAGAATGCCGAAAAAAGGATAAGTTCCATAAGCTGGGGCCAGGTGGCTATGCGGTGGCAATGCCTAAGTGGGATAAGTCTGAGAAAGAGATGGAGGATGCAGGTTTCACTCCGGTTACTAAGAGCTGGCCCCCCAGGTGTAGGACTTGGTTCTATGCGCATGGGGGGGAGTTGGACCCGAAGACAGGCAATGTTTCGACGAAGGCAAGTCTGAAGGGAGCCGACGATGCGATACTTGTTGCAATAGAAGAGGCATGATCGGGGGTGTTCCAACCCAACAGAGAGAACGATGAGCTTACGCGTGCCCTGGGACATCCTGAACACCCGGAAAGAACACGAGGCATGGGCGCTATTCCGTGGTATGAGGGGTTTTCAGACTGGAACACTGACTACAGAACCCGTGCGAGAAAGAAGATTGCGGAGGAGAAGAAGAGGAAGATGGAGGAGGAGCAAAGGAAGCGGGACTATGAACGCCTTCAAGGCCTAGAAGCAAGTCAAGCAGAATTGGCAGTCAAATTCCAGCGGCAGCAGGAGCAGATCGACTCACTTACCCAACAAAGGGGGTCTGAGCAGCTGCAGCAGCTAGCGGATGATCCAGCATTGGATAGCACCGACCCATCCATGCCGAGAAGCAGCGTGGGTTCGGCCGCCCCGGACGACGCAATGCTGGGTAGATACCCCGTGGATGACATCACGGAGAACACTAACTGCGAGCTACACGTCAAAATAACGAACATATCCATGAAGGTGGCGGACGCCGTTGCTTTTACAAATCCCCCCGAGGCAACCTTCCATTGCAACCCGATTCCAGCGGGCTATGCTCGTGTCATGGTTGATGAGGTGGTGGACCCACCATATTCGGAGCTACAGCTTGACAGACGACGAGCGCTTTCTCGGAGAGGCCAAACATCGTATCATCCTATGGAAAATGGATTGCATCATCTTTCGAAGGCCACCGACACCGCGTCAGCCGACTCCTCGTCGAAGTCCGCCACCGAGTCAGCAGTCTCCCGCTCCTGCAAGTCCACCAAGTCCGGCAAAGTGTCAGGCCACTCCTCCTCCAAGTCCGGCAAAGTGCCAGGCCACTCTTCCTCCTCCAAGTCCGCCACAGCGTCAGACGTCCACTCCTCCTCCAAGTCCGGCACAACCTCAGGCCACTCCTCCTCCAAGTCCGGCACAGCTTCAGGCGGCCACTCCTCCTCCAAGTCCGGCACAGCTTCAGGCGGCCACTCCTCCTCGTCCAACTCAGCCCCGTCAGCCGTCTCCGCCGCCTCAGCAATCGCAGAAGAGACACCCCGCAGCTATGGTGCATAGCGGTACGAGTCGAGGTAGTACAGGAAGTACATGCGGAGGCAAGCTATATAAATATGGTCCAAGCCTCACGCCTCTTTCGCGAAGGGCTTATGACAGGTCCGAGGAGGAAATCACAGCCATATCGAAGGCCGAGGTGGAAGCCCATTTTGCACCGAAACCGCCACCGCCGCCAAGGGAGAAAGTGCCTGAGGAAACGATTGACCACTTCATTCGTATGGCTCAACCACCAGCTCCCAAGCCTGTTGACACAGACTATGAGCGCCACATCAGGAAGTTAAATCGAGCACGTCTACGTAAGGAGGCGAGCTCGGGATCGAGCAAACAAGAAGCAGCTGTCAAAAAATGCGGGAAAACCATTCCCCAGCTGGGAGAACAGGCGGCGCAATCGATCCCCTCGCTTGTTGTGCCAACAACACGTGACAGTATGCGCGCCCAATATTATTGTGGGCAAACTGTTTACGTTCCTGAGGTGGGTAATGTGGTAATAATGGAGGAGCATATAATGCAGGCTGAAGTTCTCAAAATCACTGTTGGACAACTCCTCGAGATCGAGCCCATGCCTGTGCTTAGAGAGGATGAAATAAAACAGAAATATGTCCGGGGCCAACCTTTGGTCGAGCCAGACAAGGTCAAGAACCTCCCAACGAGAATGTATGAATTGCATCAATGGTACATGAACATTACCAAGATTTCAGATCGATTGTCCCTCATGGTGAATGTCAAGGAGGATCATTACTTCCATGAGAAAGCTCTCTCCGTTGAGTATTCTGAACTGTTTCAGTTATACAATCAAGACGTACTCGACAAATCTATCGTCAGTTGCTATTGTCTGTAAGTGATTTCTTTCTGTAATTTAAGTCTCAAGCTAGCTGTAGTGATCCTTTTGATCAAGCATTACCTGTAATTATCCTCACTATATTCTTTTCTGTGGTATTATGCAGGATGAAGATGTATGAAATGAGAAAAGCTGGACGCTATGGCATTGGGTTCATTGACCCAAACACCGTTAATGAATACACATGGCGGATAAATCGACATCATCAAAAGGACGTAGAGGACAACATGCTAGAGTTCTTGAAGCGCCTCAAATACAATGAAGATATACTACTTCCTTACAACTTCCAGTGAGTCACACTGTCTTGTACTACAAATTCTCTGTTTTTGCCTACTAGTTAGCTAGCTACATGTTTTTGCTTACATATGCCCGCTTAATTAAGACATGCAAACGTGTGTGCATGCAGATTTCACTGGGTCTTGTGTATCATTAAAGTTGATGATGGAACAGTTGAAATACTGGACTCACTACTCAAAGTCATCTTGTTTGGGATAGTCAACAGGTAATTTCAATCATTATTAACTATATATCTCGACCTATTTAGTTAGTCATTTCATGATATGAACTATTTAATAAACCCTTTATTCAATTTCTTTGTCGGCGGGCAGGGCTTGGGCAAGGTTCATCAGCGTCACGGATGGCGAATGGAAAAAAAGCTTCAGTGGTTTCGACCCAAGGTAAGTAATTAAGTAGTACTAGCTAGCTAGCTAGCTGCCATCTCTTTAATTATCATGCTTGATTAATTATTATCTGATCAAATTCCAGTCTCGTAAACACCCTGAAGCAGGCGCAGGGGACTGATCTGTGTGCATTCTGCGTTTGCGAGAACATTCGCATGATGACGTCTGAAAGGAGCAGATCTCAAAGACAGGAATGGGTACGCTTGTCAGAACACTATTCACAATTTTTACACCATTATCGATATCTAGTCACACAACTAATACACATGCATATTGATCTCCTTCTTAACAGTTCAGAGAGGTGCGGGAGAAGCTCCTAAAAACGGAGCGCGTAGAAGCACTTCAAGAGGAAATAGCGGGATTTTTGCTCGACTAGGTCATAAATCTAAAGGGAGAATACTATTACCCGCTACCGCCCCCATGAAAACCACTTCCAATTGTCATCGTGCTCCGAAGGCACCAATTAGGCTAATGCCACTGGCTCCGAAGGCAACATGCATATGTAGGAGAAATTTTATATAGCTAGCTATACATTTGTGTATGTGTGAATTAATTAATATGGTGGTTTGTGAGACATTGATGATATAT
>NC_041383.1:784406247-784415426 GCF_002162155.2 Triticum dicoccoides
TGCATAACGTGTACAATGTGTAGTATCGTAAAATATCAGCAAACGAAAAAGAATTAAAATGGAAACACAAAATTAAATGAAAAAGAAATCATAAAAACTAAAAAAACCCAAACCTTATAGTACCGGTTGGTATTACCAACCGGTACTAAAGGGCTCCACCCCCCCCCCCCCGGAGCTGGCTCGTGCCACGTGGTTGCCCTTTACCACCGGTTCGTGCTGAACCGGTACTAAAGGGGGGGCCTTTAGTGCCAAGGGCCTTACGAACCGGTGCTATTGCCCGGTTCTGCACTAGTGGTTGTTCGACAGTTTGCCAAGGTACGAAAATGGACTTCGCCGACGAGTTCTTTTTCCACAATTTCATTTGCGACTCCGACGATTCGTCGTCCGACGACGAGGAGGAGATATTGGCTGCCGTGTTGGTCCATCACCACCTCAACAACCAGCGGCATTTGTTCCGTGGCTCCATTCCGGGCCACCTTCCGGCGTTGAATCGTAACCGAGAGAGCGGGCATTTCCTTCTCTGGAAGGACTACTTTGATACAACAAACCCGTTGTTCAAACATCACAAATTCCGTCGCCGGTTCCATATGAGTAGGCATGTTTTCAACCGTATTAGAGAGGGAGTGGTCGGCTATGATGACTACTTCGAGTGCAAAGAGGATGCTGTCGGCAAGATTGGTTTATGCTCTTATCGAAAATGCACTGCCGCCATCTGAATGCTTGCATACGGTGTGCCCGGTGATCTCATTGACGAGTACGTTCGTATGAGCGAGTCTACATGCCTAGAGTCCCTATATAAGTTCTGCAAGGCTGTGATTGCTGTGTTTGGCCCTGAGTACTTGAGAGAGCCGACAGCTGCAGATACATCCCGTTTGTTGGTGATGAATGCTAGCAGGGGCTTCCCGGGGATGCTTGGTAGCATAGACTGCATGCACTGGGAGTGGAAGAACTGCCCGTCTTCTTGGCAAGGGCAGTATAAGGGACATGTCAGGGCTTGCACTGTCATACTAGAGGCCGTGGCGTCTCAAGATCTCTGGATCTGGAACTCTTTCTTTGGCATGACTGGATCACACAATGATATCAACGTGCTTCAGCGCTCGCCGGTGTTTGCTAGGCTTGCCGAAGGCAACAACCCACCGGTGAACTTTACTGTCAATGGCCACAACTACGACAAAGGGTACTATTTGGGTGACGGTATCTATCCTCAGTGGACCACTATTGTAAAGACAATACCCAACCCTGTTGGAGAGAAAAGGAAAAGATTTGCCCAAGAGCAAGAGAGTGCTAGAAAGGATGTCGAGCGTGGCTTTGGTGTTTTGCAATCTCGATGGGACATCGTTCGCTATCCTGCTAATACTTGGAGCACGCAGAAACTATGGGAGGTGCTGACTGCTTGTGTGATCATGCACAATATGATCGTAGAAGACGAGCGCCCGAAACGTCTGTACGATCAAGGCTTTCAGTTTCAGGGTGAGAATGTTGTGCCTGAGCGGTAACATTTGAGCAGTTCACTCAGTTTCATGAAGACATGCGTGATTGGGAAACTCACGTGCAACTGTAAAATGATTTGGTTGAGCATATGTGGACTCATGTTGGCAACCAATAGATGTATCTACTTTTATTTGTTCGTAAAACTATGTGAAACATTTCTATTTTTATTTGGCTCATAAAAACTATACTATTTATTTGGGCGGACTATTTTGTTTGTTAAAAAATTTCATTTCACAATATGTTGAATGCAATGCAAAATTGAGCGGCCAGCCGGCCACGTCTGCACATATGGGTCGGCGTGTTGGGCACGCTGCCAACCCATATGGAAAATAGGGCGGACGCCAGGCGGGCGGCCGACCCAAACGAACAAAAAACGGACGAAATCGCCGTCCGTTTGGGTCGGCCCGTTAGAGTTGCTCTAAGCCTCAACCAACCGCCGAGATATCAGGACCAGTTGCCCTCAGGCACCAAAACGCCATGTCCGCTATGAAACTGGGTCATACTCTCTAACCTTCACCACTATGAAACTTTTATGAGCTGGTTTTTATGCAAGCAGCTTAGGTCCATTCAACGGTATAAACATGAGTGTTTGTCAGTTGTCATAATTCTTTTTGAATCAGAACATATGTGTGTTATGCTCATCTCTTGTGAAAAATGAGTTTCAATGCTGTTCGTTTTATAACATAATCTGTAGGGTATAACGAAATATGCTGCTACAGTATATTTGTACTCTCTCTGTGAGACATCTCCTGCTATTTCATATCCGTTTCTAACTGACACCTATTTATTTCGTGTTATTGGCTAGGTAGATTGAACTGATAAATGTATAGGAGTCCATGGAGGTTGTCATCTCTCACAGCAGATGAAGCTCGATTACCAAGAAGCACAAAAACAGGAGGCAAAATGATAGATCTTTTCTCTCATGTACTATCAAGATGCTTGTTGGGACCCTAAACAAAATATGCTTGTTGGGAAGTGATAATTTCAGTCCTTAACACTTGGTCATGCCGGTCATGTACTAAATATGATCTATGTATACCTCTTGTGCTATGTTCTCATGTGCTCAAATATTTCAATCCTTAATTTGCTCATGCACTCGGATACTTCCAGGTTGACATGTATATGTAGTCTGCTACTCTGCTTGATCTAGGATGGCTTAATTCTCTCATGTGCTGAAATATTTGTGATACATATTGATGCTTTTTATTAACCAAGATGTTCAACTCTCTTGAAAAATAAGTGATGCCTCAAAGGCCAAAATAGACACTTAAATGTGTATGAATTTCATGAAGTAAATATTTATAAATATTCTGTATCAAACTAAGAGGAAAAGAGCTTCAACATGGTGTATAGCTAAAAGGCTCAGATTTGACGAAGACTAAAGGTCTAAACTGCAAATGTGTTATTTCATATCTAACTATTCATAGGGGGGTTTCTGTGAAACGTACATTAAGTGGTTCAGATCCCTCCACCTAAATTTGTACCATTCATCTTCAATCTAATGGTACAGGATGCTTTTTCTATTTTCGCGCAGGATGCTCAGATTCTATTGTATCTATTGTAGTCCATCCCGGGGCAACCCCATTTCCGAGAATAGTCCTCTACATTCTTCTTCTTCGTCCACCATGCATCCAGCCATGTCTCCGGCTGTCTTCGGGCTTCTTCTGGTCATCATCCTCCCGTGCCACGCCGCCAAGGAGACCCTCTCGCACAGCCAAGAGCTCGCCACCTGCGACAGGCTCGTGTCCAGCAATGGCAGGTTTGCGCTTGGCTTCTTCCAGACCGGGAACAACTTCTCCGACGGCACGCCGAAATGGTACCTCCGGATCTGGTTCCACACGGTCCCCAAGTTCACCCCCGTGTGGGTCGCCATCGCCGAGAACCCCATCGCCAACCTCACGGCATGCAAGCTCGTGCTCACCCGCGACGGCAACCTTGCAGTCCACCACCAGGCCACCACGGTCTGATCCACTAGGGCCAATACCATGGCCAACACCACCATCACCGCTCTCCTCGACAAAGGAAACCTTGTCCTCCGCAGCGGCGGCGGCGCGCACAATTGGTCCGATGTTTTCTGGGAGAGCTACGATCACCCGACCGACACTGTTCTCCAGGGTGGGAAGATAGGCTGGAACAATTCCACTGGCCTGATCCGCCGTCTCGTCTCCAGAAAGAATGTCGTTGTCCAGTCTCGTCTTCAAAGATGGCAACATTGAATTCACCACCTTAAGGTGGCCTTGGATCCCACATGGCGGAAGTAGGTGAGCAAAGCTGTATGAAGTTTGTTAATCAACCATTTACATGTCTCCCTCGAAAAGGCTTAAAGAAAGGGGAGTTACATGGGTCGATCCCAAACCTGGACTCGCAGTTCCGCCAGGAACCTCCAAGGCAAACCCAGACATCTCCGTGCACATGGGGGGTTCTTCCGGTTTGCCTAAACCCTCTATGGGCGGTCAGATGGTAGCCTGAATGTCCAATATTAATCTTGGGTGTCCAGACTCCAGAGAGCTCCTAGAGAGTCCAGATGCATGTCAGATGGTGCCCAAACGTCCAGGTTGGCTCCAACCCGTCTCTCCCTTGACGCTCCTTGCTCTGAAAGTCTGAATCCTTGTCTTCCCAAACCTTCCTTGTGTCTTCATGGTCCAGACCCTCAACCCTAAACACGCACAGCGTACACATATTAGCTAGTAGTCAATTCTCATGCATTTCAAATGGATTTTGATGAGAAGAGTCACATCGTATTGTACAACGTTTGTGCGAGATCATATCATGTTTCTAAGTGGAGCTTGGGGCCTTGGTGGTGAGTTTTTGGTGATGTCCATGGACGGCTCTACATAAATGCATGGAATGTCGTCTGATTGTTGAACCCAATAACATGAAAGATGTAGTTGGCATTGGAAGAACCAGCAGGCAAGCAATATAGAAGTTCCAGGACAAACCACTCATACAAATTTTCATGTTCTCCAGTACATTGATAATTTTCTTTAGGAGACAAGCATGCATTCTAGAGAACTCGATCAACTTCATAGTTGTCTGCCATGATATTTATAAGGAAACTAATAAACGCAAACACTAACATTTATTTTCAATGCCATGATATTTATAAGGAAACTAATAAATGCAAACACTAACATTTATTTGCAATTCATCTAAGTGACATAAATTAATACGTGGATAATTTGGGAACTAATAGATACAAGTTTTTTTTTCGTTTTACTCTAATCTAGAGGAATTTAATCAAACTAAATAAATAAGCAAGAAAGATGTCTTGAATAAGTAACAAATGGCACACTTCTGTAATATATATGCTTCAACTTTAGTGACCATGCGTTCTCAATGACTCATATTAAAACTATATAATAAAAATATTGTAGCTTAATATTTATTTGTATCATGAACTAATTTCCTATTATTATAGAAATTGTACTAGTTAATATGCCAAAAATAAATATTAATTATGAAAAGTTAAAAAGTTCGGTATAAATCAATTATGTTTGCCACATATTTGAACTTACGATGGTGCACTGCCGCCTGGGCGCACTATTTCTAGGTTTAGGATTTAGAGTGTGCTAATAGTGGAACCTGGACTGACGGCGCCTAATCCGCGGACGGTGCATAACGTCCATCTTCAGTCGCTGGCGCGTGGGCTCCGATCGATATTAACGGCAGGCATGGGATCACGATCAGAATCGCATCCGGTCCATTCCCCTTCGCCCTCCCCCAACTCAGGGAAAAAAGGGGAATCGATCCCCCCCCCAACAAATCGCAACCGCCTCCAATCTCTAGCACGCCGGCGGCGATGGGAACTCCCTCTCCGCTTGCGGATCTGCCTCGACGGCTGAGGACATGTGGGTCTCGGACTACGCCTCCGCCGCCACCTCATCCATGGGGAACTCGGACTCCACTTTCACCGCTGCCTGCCCGCCATGGCAATGGGGAACTCCGCCTCCACCTCTGCCTGCCGCGGCCACGGGGAACTCGACTTCCACCTTCGTCGTTGCCCCGACGCCCGCGGCCATCGGGAATTCGGCTTCTGCCCCCGCCCCAACGCCCACGGCTATCAGGGACTCGGCTTCCACCAACGTTGTTGCACCGACCCCTGAGTCAATCAAGGACTCTGCTGCCCCCTACGCCGCCGCCTGCCCGAGCTCCGCGGCTGTCGAAAATTCAACCTCCACCTCCGTTGTCGCACCGCCCCCTACGGCCATCGGTGCTTCCGCCTCCGCCTCCACGACCATGGGAGACCCCACCTCCTCCAACCACGGCCAGAGATGACCCCGCCTCCTCCGACTTCCACCCTATGGCCTCAGCTTCCACAGCCATGGCGGACTGCTCCCCAGGCCATCTAATGCAAGCCGTCACGGTCATGGAGGACCCCGCCCTGCGCCCTGCACCTTGGCCTCTAGGGCCATGGCGGAAGCTGCTGCCACCACCCTGCCCGCCCCCAACCTTTGCCCACCGGCCGCCGCCGCACTATTGCCTTGCTCCCGAATGATGTAGAGCTTCTACAATTGCTTGGCCACCATGTGGCGTCAGGGGAAGCTCATCCTTCATGGATTCCTACTATTGATGTCTACAACCATGAACCCGACCTCCTCAGAGCCGCGCACTAACAGGTCATGGCAGCTAACGAGCAAGTGCCTGGTACTCCATCTCCACTGTTCGAGCAAAGACGGAGCACTTAAGAAAGAAAAACCGAGCAGTGCGTTCCGGCGATGGTTTCTGGAGAAAAGAATGGAAGGCAGACTGCGTGCGTTCATTCGACCTGAATGGCAACTCCACCATCCTAGGCTGGAACTTGGGTTTGTCCTACATCAAGGAGTATGGTGGCGACAATCACAGAACAGGCTTCCGGATGCATGAGCTCACTCAGGGAGGACCACAAGTGCCCGAGCAGCTTACCATATGCAAGGTGTACAAATTGACATGGGGCAAGAATAAGAAGAAGATTGATTAGAGGGCGAGGTCCGAGGCTCCTGCTGAATTGACCAAGACTTCTGACCCAGGCTCATCTGCACTGCCTTCCGATGCCACCGTAGCAGCAACGGCGACAGTTGCTACTTCTGCTCGGCTACTGGTGCTTCCCTGGCGGCCTGGCACACCCCCTGCCCCAACTACCTCCACCCTCTCCCCATCGCACGCTGCAGATCCGACAGCTACTTTGGCGGCAACCGTCAAGGGACACCAAAGGAGTACCAGAAAGAAAATGCAAATGGATACTGGCATCGAACTCAGGGTGGCCACTGCCAATGCAGCAGCAGCGGTGCCAGCAGGCAGTACCTGACATCCTTCATGGTGTAGCCCTGATGCCATGGCTCTCTTCGCCAAGGAATGACAGAGGTTAGCTGCCACCCCATCACTGTCATCAGCCGCCATAGAAGTTCCTGCAAGCTCGCAGAGGCAATGGATCTCCATTGAGATCGTCACTGATGATTCACCATCCAGTGTTGGGAAGCAAAACTTCAAGGCAAGGTTCTACACACACAAGACTACCAGATGATGAGCCGGGGTCCCAAACACCCTTGAAGAAGCGCAAACTTCTCGGCTGTCAGGGGTGGCCCATGTTAGAGACAGGCGCAATGAAAGCACGTTGGTCACCTGGCTTGACAACCTGAGTTCACCAGATCTAGGATTAGATCGGATGTTGCTTTCTGTGGTACAACACTCAGTTGGGCAGTTGAGAAGGCCCAAACATCTGTTTCTTTTCCTCCAGAAGTTGTAACATGCTTTGTAACTGTACAAACATATACATACATCTCCTTTACAATAGTTGAGCTGCGTATGAGGTCGTAGTTAATTTGTGGTGTGCTTTCTAGCTTATTCGAATTGTTTCTTTTGATGGTTCGATTGCTCGAACTGGAAATCATGGACTTCTAAATTGTACTTTTTCTGCCTAGCTAGGTCCTTGTTCATGCTGTAAGCATACTTGAAATACCTTATGATCAAGAATTGCTATGATACATACTCCATTTAGTGCAAGCTCTTTGCTCCAAGGCCAGACAAGTGCGTCGAGCGGAGTTTTGGGTAGAGGCATCTGCTGGCTTCTTGCTCTGTTTATTAAAAAGATGAAGATATGTACAATTTGTTTCCACGGGTTTTGCTTGTGAGCATTCACTTTTTAACCTTAATAAACTTTCTCCTGCAGTGGTACATTTTCTTCATTAATTTGAACAATACGACTTTCTTAAGGTTATAGATGATTCTTTTTATTAGTTACTAAAGAATGTTTGAGTAACTAGCCTGTGAAGGCACACAGTATGGCGGATCAACCTACGAGCTCTTCTGAGCCGAGCATGGAGGAGGAGGGTGACACCATGGCCACGGAGGACGTTGCAAAGGGCGAGGGCGTGTCCGCGGCAGGGGAGGAGGCGATGGCCGTCGACGCCCCGCCAGCATCTGATGGACTGTAAGTGCAAATGGCTATTGCAATTTGTGATAAATAATGTATGTCGATCCCACATGAAGCGATTGTGCAAGAAACTACCAGCCACGCAGCTACATCGTCACTCACGCGGCTATGTTCAAACCTAGAGCGTTATCTGGAAATAGTCTATTTGCCCGTTGCTAACGAAAACAATAATAAGTGTGGTTTTAACTAAGGGGAAAGCTATTTTCCTGCCGACTGTTAGTTAGCGCCAGGCACGTACAATTGCTTTTTTTTCTTCGATCTTTCTTTTCTGATCGGCTCTGCTCTGTCATGTAAAAAGAGCTTCAAAAAATTAGTGCCACCGCTAGGATTCAAACACACAACCTGTTGGTCGTGGCCACAACTCATTACCAGCTGAGCTGACTACTTGCTATGTTTCATTTGCGGGTTAATCTGTATTTCTACCTTAGTAAATGAGAGCGAGAAAAAATAACCACAACGCCTTTGATGAGGAGACAAAATCATTTGCTCCAAGTTTTTTAAAGGGCCGATGCAACGTGTTTTGTACTCCATTTGTCTCTCTTTTGTAGTGATTTCTAAAGAAATAAATGTTTCACTCCTATAGAATTCGAACAACGGTCTTCTCGTTTGTCATATCTCGGTAAATTCTTTTGTAATGAGATTGATAATTATATGTACCACAAACCTGATAGCTTATGTACAAATATCGTCATAGGTTTTGTTTGACAAAAAGATTCATGCCGACTGTTCGTTAGCGATAGGCACACACGCTTCGATTGTCGTCGGATGCGCATCGAACGATCCCGCGAAAGCCTCCCGAGCGCCATAGTTTTCTTTTGTTTTCTCTGTTGCATGCACGCACGCAAAATTGGGTGTGAACAAGAGAGGATTCGATCCTTGCACCACTAGTGAGCCAACTCAACTAGCCTACCACCTAACCTACGATCCCTTTCTTGAACAAAAAAAAGTAAATGGGCTATTTAACATGTCTCCTCTACTACGTATGCATAAAAACGAGTTAATTTAGTGTTCGATTTTTTCCGCGCTTAGGTACCCCGTTCCTGCTAACTTTACCGACGGGGGGGGGAGGGGTGATAAAATATCCTCCGTTAACTTTCGTGTGAATAACATGGTAAGTCAAATTTCATAGACCTGATAACTTATATACCCCGGTCCTAAAAACTTTGTCGGCGAGGGTGAGGGTGGGGAGTTGTTGAAACATACCACGGTAACTTCTGTGCAAATACCATGATAACTCAAACATGCCGGACCTGATAACTTATGTACCCCGGTCCTGATA
>NC_041383.1:784415481-784416009 GCF_002162155.2 Triticum dicoccoides
TGCAGGACCTGATAACTTATGTACCCCGGTCCTGATAACTTAGTCGGCGAGGGTGGGGGTGGGGCAAGTCGCTGAAACATGCCATGGTCACTTCTGTGCAAATAACATGATAACTCAAACATGGCAGACCTGATAACTTATGTACCCCGGTCCTGATAACTTGGTCGGCGAGGATGGGGATGGGGCAAGTCGCTGAAACATGCCACGGTAACTTCTGTGCAAATAACATGATAACTCATACATGGTAGACCTGATAACTTTGTCGGAGGGGTCGGGGTGGGGGTGTCGTTGAAACATACGACGGTAACTTCTATGCAAATAACATGATAACTCACACATCGTAAACATGATAAATTATGTACTAGTCCTGGTAACTTTGTCGGAGGGGTCGGAGTGGGGAAGTCGTTGAAACATACCACGATAACTTCTATGCAAATAATATGATAACTCACACATCATAGACATTAAATTATGTACCCAGTCCTGGTAAGTTTGTTGGTGGGGTTGGGGTTGGGGGGGAGTCACTGA
>NC_041383.1:784416231-784484745 GCF_002162155.2 Triticum dicoccoides
TAAGCTGATAACTCATATACAAACGCCATTATAATTTTTGACCTGAATTTTTATTGTTGAAAAATATACACCCGGTAATTTCTATGTAAAAAACATGATAATGTATACATCACAGATTTGATAACTAATATCTTACGTTTTAAACACCATGCTATCTTTCATCCAAGGGAAAAAAGTTTTTTAAACATTTTCATCGGTAATTTATGTGTTAAATTACCATACTTCCTCATGCCTTAACCTTATCGTACTGTAGTTATCAGCCTTATCATGGTATAGTTATCATGTTGCTCATACCCTAATTATCATGCTGATCATGCCAAAGTTACCAAGCCAAACTTTATTTATTTTCTGATATGGCAGAAATAAGAAAGGTTTAAATAACATTGTTTACCTACAATAGACAACAACAAAAGGTGGCTTAGTTGGTTATTAGGCTCAATAGGTATTGCATAGACCTAGGTTCGAATCCTCTGTCAAGCACTTTTATTTTATTTTCATATTATGCGGCGAAAAACCAGAAAAAAACCATTAGCGATTTATCACGGTTTTTGAGAGAAGGAAAAAAATCAGTGGAAAGCGAGCGTGGGAAGATAGCGAACTAATCGTGCGAATCTGTCGCTAACGATCAGTCGACTGGTCTATAGCACAGTCCTTTAACTAAACAACTAAGCAAAGGTAAAAATGTAAATAGAAAGGCGAAGAGGTGGTGCTTGACTGATAGGGGCGTTCTTGAGGTGTTCAAAATCATCACTATCGGTATGATCTACGCAACATATGCATGCACATAGTTCTAGGTTCAGATACCTAAAGCCACTTCCCAAGTTTTTCTTTTGTGGGCGGAGCGAGGTACAAATACATGCATAAATCACATACGTCACCATCATTCATCCCTACTCCAGTTACCGAACGGTGATTAAGGATTTCCCCATGGACGCAGCCAAAGTCGGTCTTCGTGTATCCACTATTGCAACAATCAAGGAAGAAGAGAGATAAATTGTCCCAACTTACCTCGTCAACCGACCATAACGCCAATAGTAACCTTTCGTCCAAAAACCGGCAAATATTGGATGGTCGACTTCACCCAACATCAAGAAGATCATTAACATAAACATGTAAAAGAGGATAGGGATGAGTTACAAGCCAACATGGTGTTGGAGAAGGAGAGAGTCATGGCAGCGGTAATAGAGATGGTGTCGTCTTTCCGGCCGGCACAGGATGTCAGCGGAGCCTCCTCTCCCTTCTTCCTCCTTGTGTCCTTCTACAGTGGTGTTGCAGCAGCACTAGACTTGTGGATGATGAAGATGGATCCCAGCGACTAGGGTTAGAGATGAATAAAGAGGAGGTCTCCTTAGATCTCCTTTGTTGATGTGGCCTCTCATTCTTTCATCCAAGGGCTATAGGGGAGGCAATCCTCTCCCAAAACATTCCTTCGTGGCCAAGGATCACACAGAAACAAAGCGGGACAAAATCGGCAAAGTTATGATTGGTTTATCGACGCCCTCGGGCTCTGGTACGAGCGTAGGTACGACCTGTTCTTACCAATGGCCGTTGAAAGCTTTGGGTGTAGGAGCTATTTCGTATTTTGGTCGTCATTTCTTCATACTATCTTCGATTTTGATGTTCTTGCACTTGTTGGATTCTTCTCAAAAAGCCCAACCCAGCTAAGGCGTTGGATCTTCAATTTGGACACTTTAATAAATGTCAAAACAACAATAAGGCCCAAATATGATGCCGGGAACTTGTTCGGTTTGTCCCCCCAACTTTGTGATTTTGATGTGCCAAGCCCATGAACATAATAACACACCTACAAAGACCACAAAACAAGGAAAACTAAATAAAAATAAAAATTGTGCAACGAACTTGGTTAAACTAGTAAAGACTGAAAACTGTGTATTAAGGACATGAATAAGTTCTTAGATGGATATAATAGGAAGGATTTTGACACTAAAATATACTCTAAAAGGTATGCATAAAATCCACTCATCATCATCCAGGCTCAGACTTAGGCCGAGCAACAGCGCAACCTGGCCCTCCTGGTCCTGGAGGAGCACTGCTTGGCGGAGGTTCAGCTGGAGGCGAAACGTGTGTTTGTCGTGGCCATCATGGAGGCGGACCCAAACGTTTTGACATTGGGCAGTTCTCGCGTCTGTGCACATCACCTACACGATTCTCTGCGAGCGCTGGCAGCTCCGTGTCAACGAGGCGCCTCGGACCTTGCTCTTCGAGGAGCTGGAATCCGACGGCGATGAGTCGCCGAGCAGCACAATGAGGCCGGACCGTCCGACCCTTTTCTATTTACCACTTTTCCTTCTCGCGTGAATTGGCAACAAATTATTATTTTTGTCTTGATTTCGATAGTATTGGCAACCACCTTTTTGTCCAAACTGACATAAACTGACATCAATTTATTTTTTGTCTTGACATCGATAATACTAGCAACCGCCTCACCTAGTTTTTTTTTCTTGCCACGGTCTTGTTCCTCTCCGACGGCCACAAAAGAGTGGACTCATCCCTTTTGTTTTGTTTTTTTAAGCAACTCTAGCAGACACCGCAAAACGCCCGGCCCGCAAAAATTCCGGCGAGTATGCGGGCTCGGTTCAATTTTCCGGCCAGAGCAGAGCCTGCATACTCGCTCGGCCTGCAATTTTTTTTGCCGCAGCCCGCAAACTGCACGCCCCGAGCAGTATAACTGTGGTTCCGCGACCATTTTGCGGGTCCAAACCCTATCCCCCTGCCGCCGCGAGCCACCCGATTCCCCTTTCCTCTCTACACATTTCTCGCCGCCGGCGACCACCGGCCCCGCCTCCAGCCGCCATGTGGGGCTGAATGTGGAGCTCCGGACACGGCTCCGGTAGCAGATCCGGACGTGAGAGGTACCCGGAGCGCGAGCGGCGCGTCCGGGCGGACGGCGCGAGGAAGCGCGGCACCCGGAGGTGGACCAACCGCGGGATGTCGCCGCCAGCGAGCTTCAACCGCCACGGGACAGAGGAGTACGACTGTCGTAGCGCATCCTTCTCCTCCGCGAGATCTTCCTACGCCGGATCCTCCTTGTCCTCCGGCGCGGGCTTTCTCCCCGTGAAGAGAGAGTGATCGGAGGACGAGGAGGAGCCGCAGGAGCCGGCGCCGTTCGCCTTCGTCCCGGTGAAGGAGGAGGCCGAGTAGCCCGCTCCACTCGGCCGCCGCGGAGTGGTCGGGCCCGAGGACTACGTCGCGGACTTCAACGCCGTTGCTGCCGCCATCGCCGAGCGGAGCGCCGGCGCCAAGCCGAGGAGCTCGAAGCCCTCCAGTGGCAGCACGCGGTGGCCGCCAACTCGCCGCCAACGAGAAGGCTCGGGAGTGGCGCCGCATCCGCGCGGAGCAAGCGGCGAAGTATGTCGAACTGTGCAGCTCCGGCAAGGAGGATTGAGCGTCCGGCTTTTCCACGGCGTCGTCCATTTGCTGCGACCTCGCCGTCGTCAGATCCCCTTTATTACTAGTTTAACGTAGTATGTAGTATAACTATGCTTGTAGTTTGTTGATCATGTGATGAACTATGTAGTGTGTGACGAACTATGTTTGTGCAATTTCTCCCTTGAAAGTGTTTTTTCAAATTATGCAGGTTTTGATTCGGGTTCTGTTCGGCCGCGCATGTTTTCGACCCGCAAACGTGATCTTTGTGAAATCGCAAACGTGTTTTGCGGGTCAAATTTTTGCGGGGTATGCTAGAGTTGCTCTTAGCATATGTCATGTTCTCTTTGTTTCTCGCAACGACTTTTACATTAACTTATCACTTTTTCTATTCACTTTTATTTTCTTTTCATCCGAACTGACATCAAATATATTTTTTGTCTTGACTTCGACAATAGTAGCAACCGCCTCGTCTAGTTTTCTTTCCTGCCACCGTCTTGGTCCTCTTGATTGAAAAGTGTGGACTCATCCCTTTCGTTTTATTTTTTTAGCAGGTCATGTTCTTTTTTTCCTGGCGATTTTTACATTAAATTATCACTTCTTATTTATATTCTTTTGTCTAAAGTGACATCAAATAAATTTTTGTCTTGACTCCGAAAGTAGTAACAACAGCCTCGCCTAGTTTTTTCTTCTCGGCACCCTCTCGCTCCTCTTCCGTCCGACGGCTAGAAAAGTGTGGAATCATCTCTTTCGTTTTGTTTTGTAGCAGTTCTTGTTCTATTTGTATTTCCTTGCGACTGTTACATTAAATTATTAGTTTTTATATTAATTTATTTTTCTTTTCTTAACTAACATCAGATTATTTTTTGTCATGACTCCGACAGTAGTAGCAACCTCTTTTTAGTCCGAAGTGACATCAAATAATTTTTTGCCATGACTCCGACAATAATAGCAACCGCCTCGCCTAGTTTTTTTTCCGCCACCATCTCGGCCCTGTTCCTACTGAATCGCCAGAAAAGTGTGGACTCATCACTTTTTTTACCAGGTCATGTTCTCTTTGTTTTTCCTAGCAACATTGGCGACATGGTGGCAACAATGACACGTTGAAATATTATATCTTCAACCTCTCCCAACATCAATGACGTCAGGCTAGGGCATCAACGAATGGCCTATGAGGGTAGGTGTTGTATGATCTATTAGTTCTTTTCGGATCCACAAAAGAAGTTGGCTACCTATTGGCGCGAGGAGTTGGACCTTTTTATTTTTTGCATTAAATATCTCTTTTTTCTATTTATATTTTTCTTTTCCTCCAAACCCACATCGAATTATTATTTTCATGTCAAATTATTATTTGTCATGACTCTAACAATAGTAGCAACTGCCATCGCCTAGTTTTTTTTCTTGTCTCCATCTCGGTCCCCTTCCATTCAACGGTTAGAGAAGTAGGGACTCATCCCTTTTGTTTTGGTTTCGTAACATGGCTGTTCTGCTATGCCCGTATGATGGGTTCAGTAAGACGGATGAGATCGTAATTTCGGAGATGCCGATTTGGCTTCAGATCCATAAGCTGCCAGAGGCATACTGCAAGGAGTCGGTTGTCGAAAAACTGCTGAAAGATGCAGGTGAGATCATGGGCATGCGCTTGAACGGGAACACCCGTGGGGACTATGTCAGGGTGCGAGTGAAGCATGACATTCAACGTCCTCTGACGAAGTTTGTGAGTATCGTTTGGGCTAAGGAACGTCAAGTCTACCTCGTGAGATATGAGAAGCTTGCAAGATTCTGCAAGGTCTGCGGCCTCATTGGACATGTGTTTAAGGAGTGTGGTCTGGGTATCCATGATGAGAGGAAAATGAAATACGGAGATTGGCTATATACAGAGGGACCTAATCAGGGTAGGATGGAGAGTCAACCCTCAAGGACAAATATGGCTAATCGCCCTCGTGCGAGACAGGAAAACCATCAGGGCTCAGAGAGGAAGAACAATGGGAGGCAAGAGGAACTGGACCCTGCCCTTGCAGATACGGCTTCCAGCCCAAAGAAACCTGCAGGTATGGGGATGGAGGTTGACAAGGATCCAAGGAATAGATTAAATATGGATGATGATGTCGTTTTAGACCACCAAACAAACACTCTACCTTATTGGCAATCACAGATGGGTGTGGGGAGGATCTGACAGGAGACTCCCCCACAAGTAGCACAAGTAGCAAACGTGCGAAGACGGGAAAGGAAAGTGGGAACCATGAGATATCGGCGGCCTCCCTCGAGGAGGACCGCCGGATGCAATGAATATCCTCGCTTGGAACTGCCGGGGGGTGGGGAACCGCCGGACAGTTCGGGAGGTGTTGGCCCTCGCCAAAGCCAATGACCCCAAGCTAGTCTTCTTAAGCGAGACTAGACAGGATGTAGCTCAAGTGGAGGTTAGGTTTAAAAGGTTTTCATGGAGTTAGTAGTTCTGGAAAAAGTGGAGGCTTGGCTCTCTTCTGGGATGAGTCACTGTCCGTGACAGTTCTTGATGCATGTTGTCGTTATATCGATGTCCGTATAGATGATGTTGGTGGAGGAACCTCATGGAGAGGGACGTTTGTCTATGGCGAACCAAGAGTTGAGAACAGGCAAGCCATGTGGGATCACCTAGTTCGGCTGAGAGCAGTGTCATAGGAACCGTGGTTCGTTTGTGGAGATTATAACGAAGCCTTGTGGCAACATGAGCATCTTTCGCGGTCCCGCAGTCGAAGACGCAGATGTCAGCGTTTAGGGATTGCCTACTGTTGTGTGAGCTCATGGATTTGGGATTTGCAGGTGTGCCTTATACATATAATAATGGGCAAGACGGTGATCGCAATGTGCAAGTCAGATTGGACCGGGCTTGTGCGGATGAAACTTGGAAAGACCTATTTCCAGCAACGAGGGTGCTGCATCTCGCAACGCCCTGTTCTGATCACGCGCCCCTACTGATTCAGTTGGGGGATGTTGAAGCAGGTCGCACGAAAGGTAACGCGCCACGGTACAAAATCATGTGGGAGCGCCACCGAGGCCTTCCAGACGTGGTTGCTAACTCATGGGTACAGCATAAGCCGAGTGGTGGGCTCGGTTCAGTGGCTGCATCTTTGAAACATGTTATGAATGATTTGAAACGATGGAGTAGAGAGAATTTTGGTAATGTTTTGAAAGAAATAGAAGAGCTACGGAGCCAACTTGCTGCATTACAGTTAACTGGAGCTGATCGTTCCCAGGTCCGGATCAAGATGAATCAGTTAGATGAACTCCTTTACAGAGAAGAAATGATGTGGCTGCAGCGATCGCGTATCACGTGGCTAAAGGAGGGTGAACGCAACACGAAATATTTGCACCGGAGAGCAATCTGGAGGGCGAGAAGGAACCATATTCAGCGCCTGAAAAAGTTGGATGGATCTTGGAGCTCTGTACCCACGGAGATGGAGAGGATGGCGCAGTCATATTTCAAGGAAGTATATACCAAGGACCCTACTTTGGATCCAACGGTGGTTCTAGATTGTATCCAGCAAAAGGTGACAGCTAATATGAATGATGCTCTCAGTTCGCCTTTTGCAGACAAAGAGATTCCGAACGCACTCTTCCAAATTGGGCCGTTAAAGGCTCCAGGGGTGGATGGATTCCCGGCGCGTTTCTATCAGCGTAACTGGGATGTTCTTAAAGCAGAGATCATTGCGGCTGTTAAGGAGTTCTTTGTCACAGGTACAATGCCAGATGGTGTCAATGATACGGCGGTGGTTTTAATACCAAAAATTCCACATCCTCGTGAACTAAAGGACTTCCGCCCTATCAGTCTATGCAATGTTGTATATAAAATCGTGTCTAAGTGCATGGTGAACAGGTTGCGGCCTTTCTTAGCAGAGCTAATATCAGAAAATCAAAGTGCGTTCATTCCGGGCAGGCTTATTACGGATAACTCGATTATTGCCTTCGAATGTATCCATCATATACAATCTGTTAAGGAAAATTCACCGGCTTTGTGTGCTTACAAGCTTGACCTTTCGAAGGCATATGACCGAGTTGATTGGGATTTTCTTGAGAGGGCTCTTCTCAAATGGGGTTTTTCCCAGTTCTGGGTCTCTCGTGTGATGGCGTGTGTATCATCTGTGAAATACTCGATGAAGTTCAATGGCAAGCTACTGGAATCTTTTACCCCGTCCCGGGGTCTCCGGCAAGGTGATCCGTTATCCCCCTTTCTCTTCCTTTTTGTGGCGGATGCTCTTTCAAGGCTGATCAATAAATCTATGGAAGAGGATGGCTTGAAAGGGGTGAATATTTGTAGAGGTGCTCCGGAAATATCCCATCTTTTATTTGCGGATGATTCACACTTGTTTTTTCAAGCGTCTGAACACCAGGCAAATTTGGTTAAAGGTTTGTTGAACACTTATGCGGTGGCTACTGGCCAACTAATAAATCCTTTAAAGTGCTCCATCCTTTTTTCAGATCATTGCTCGCCCACAGTTGCCACCAATATTAAGGGTGTTCTGGAAATTACACAGGAGGTCTTTGAGCCTAAGTATCTAGGCCTCCCTGTGCCGGAGGGAAGAATGCATAAGGGTAATTTTGAAACTATCCACAAAAGATTGAGGAAGAGGTTAATCAACTGGAGTGAGCAATATATGTCATCAGGTAACAAGGAGATTTTAATCAAATCAGTTGCTCAAGCTATTCCAGCTTATGTCATGAGTGTTTTCAAACTCCCAGCATCGATTTGTGATGAGCTAACCCGCATGATGCGTCAGTACTGGTGGGGAGTTGATAAGGGGAAGCGTAAAATGGCATGGCTGAGGCATGGGCTTCAGGGATATGCAGGCTTTTAACCAAGCCCTACTCGCAAAACAAGCATGGCGCCTTATAGATATGCCAGACAGTTTATGTGCTAGGCTTCTAAAGGCGAAATACTTCCCGGCTGGTAATTTACTGGACTCTGGTGTTCTCTAACAATGGATCTGCAGTGTGGAAAGGGATTTTATATGGGCTGGACCTCCTGAAGAAGGGGGTTATTTGGCGAGTGGGGGATGGGGCGCTCATCCGTACTTGGCATGACCCTTGGATTCCAAGAGCAACCTCATTCCGCCCTATCACTCCTAAACGCACATCCCGGCTTAACCGTGTGTCAGAGTTCCTAGATGACAACGGTGCATGGCGGATGGATCGGCTGAGAGAAAATTTTTGGCCCATGGACATCGATTATATTGTGAAAATAAGGACATCCCCAAGGCAACGCTCTGATTTCATTTCGTGGTTCCCAGAGAAGAATGGCCAATTTTCGGTCAGGAGTGCTTACAGACTTGCCACAGTTGATCATAACATGGCATTTGCGGGGGGAGCGTCCTGTTCTGCACCAAGTGGTACGAGATCTATTTGGAATGTTGTATGGAAATCGTCGGTACCTCAGAAGATGAAGATCACGGCTTGAAAGGTAGTTGCAGGTGCCTTGCCAACAACGCAATGTAAAAACCTAAGGCATATATCCACGCGCTCGACTTGTCCCTTATGTGGAGTGGAAGAGGAGGGGTCTTTTCATGCGTTAGTCACATGCAATAATGCGCGCATGATTTGGCTGAATATGAGAACTAGGTGGCCTCTTCCCTCGGATGAAATTCTCATTGACAATGGCAAGGATTGGTTGTTGCATGTGCTGGCTAACTGCACGGATGAGGTCCGGGATATGGTGATTATGTTAATCTGGCGAATCTGGCAACTGCAGACAGATCAAACACATGGCAAGGAAATCCCACCAACGGAGGTCACGGTGGAGTTCCTCGACAGCTACTACAGGTCTATCAAACTTGCAGGCCGGTATAGCACGGAGGAAATAATCAAAGGGAAGATGACAGTGTCTGCCGAGTGCACAGGCTCGCTAGTCAAAGCGAAGCCCCCGAACAGGCCATGGCCAGCACCACAGCCGGGCTATACAACCTTGTCCGTCGACGGGTCCTTTTTGGCCTCCGATGGATCAGCGGCTGCTGGCATGATTCTACGTGACGAGAAAGGCAAGATCATTTTTTCAGCATACCGCTATATCTTTCACTGCAACGACTCTCTGGAAGCGGAAATACACGCCCTCATGCAAGGCATGGCGCTGGCTATACAGAATACGTCACTTCCGGTGGTCGTTCAGTCAGATTCCGCAGAAGCACTATCGATCTTGTCTAACAATGGTCTGCTGAAGTCAGCTTATGGGCAGTTGGTGCTTGAGATTAAGGAGTTGATGAGTAATAGGGAGTTTTTACCACAGAAAATTCACCGTAGTCAGAATTGTGTCGCAGATCGTTTGGCCACTTATAGCCGATTAGAGAGAACCACAGCTGTGTGGTTACAGTCGGCTCCACCTTGTATTGAGGAGTTGTGGCCTCTTGATTGTAACACTATTACCTTGCAATAAAAACTCCCTTTATCCCGCAAAAAAAAAATCTCTTTGACCTCTCCCTACCTCGATGACATCAGGCTAGGCTTCAATGAAAGGCCTATGAGGGTACGTGTTGCAATATCTATTGGTTCTCTTCTGATCTTGCGATTGGTGTGTCTATCCAGGGATGAAGTTGGCTACCTATTGTCATGACGATTTGACCTCTTCATTCTTTATCTTTTGCAGCATGGCTCGTTTTTTATAACCTTCTGAACTGATGATGAAGGATTGCAAGCTTATGTTTCATGGGGTGCTACCTCAACCGATGTTCCTTTAGCGGCTACTAGATCTCATTATTAGCAAGGAGTGACTATTGTGGTCTTCAAAACTTTCCATGGCAATGACGTTGCCGATGTCCCTTTTCCCTACTGTATGTTCAGTCTATTTTTCAAACTACAGTGACAGACGAATAAACGGAAGAAGGCAGTCAATATACAGATCGTTTTGTGTCTTGTTTTGCTTTCTTTGCAATGTCTACTATTTTTCTTCATAAATATCTGATATGAGATGATTTTGGGTGTTTCTCAAAATAAAATTGTAAAGTTAATCATTCTTTTCTTCCGCTCCGACCGATGCTACATTTTTCTGTTCGAACCAATGTTTCAATAGCGGGTTATGGAAAAATAGCGGCAGGCCTCCAACCAGCTATAGCGGGCTATTTGTGAAGGCGACCATTTAGTGGCACCCTGCTGAAAAGGCTATATAGCAGGCTATAGCGGAGCTATAGCCGGCTATTTAAAACTATGGTTCGAACTGACACCATATTGATTTTTCCATCTGCTCGAACTGACACTAATTTATTTTTTCCGTTTGAACCAACATGATATTGTAATATATTTTTCTTTCCGTTTGAACTAACACCAGATTGTTTTCTAATGCAAACCATTTTTTCCCTTCCACCATGACTCCCACTAAATCTTTCAGTTTGAGCTGACAGTAAATTATTTTTTCCATGCCAAATCATTTTTTCTTCCCGCTTGTATTTAATCTAAATCAGATTTGATTTTTGTTTGAGTTGACATCAAATAGTGTTTTCCTTTCACTCAAACCTATGCATCCTGTGACGCCGCCGTCGTGCTGCGACGATGGCTCAGGCTGCGCCGCCGTGCTGTAATGGTGCCGTCGTGCTGGAGCCGGTGTTGCGTCGGCACCATCGTGCTGTGAACCGGTTGCTGCGATAGGCCACCATGCTGCGAACCGGTGTTGCGTCGACGCCATCGTACTGCAAACTGATTGCCGTGACAGGCTGTCATGTTGCGAACCGGTGTTGCGACAGGCCGGCGTGCTGCGAGTGGTGCTGCGACGGGGCCGCCGGTGCTGCAACGGCGTTGCCGTGCCATGTGCCGGTGATGCAAGGGCGCCATAGTTGCTACTATGGATGGCGTTGCTGCGAGGCCACCGGAGTTGCTACGACGGACGGAGTTGCTGCAGAGGCCACCGGAGTTTCTATGACGGGCAGAATTGCTGCGAGGTTGCTAGAGTGAGCGGGTGCTATGGACGTGGCGGAGTTTGAGCCAACATGTGTGATGTATGTGCGGTGTTCTGCGGTGGAAGAAAGAAGAGAAAAAAGAACGATGTGTTGACTTCCATCGAAACGGCTAGAGAGGCGCATGTTGCTTTAGTTCCTATATCCAGATGACGCTTAGCAGTCGCCTATTTATTTTTTTGACGTTTGGACACATGCATAATCATTTATTTATTTTTGCTCCAACTCATGAATTTTTTTTTATTTCCTTTCGGTTGGAAGAAGCACATAAGTTTCTTCCCTTTTCAGTTGACTTCCTTATTTTTCACTGAAATTGATGCCGAATCGGTTTCCCCAACCGCTTAGACTTTTGCTGAATCATATTTTCTTTTGGGAGCCAAAATTGTGGAGTGGCGTTAGTCCTTTTTTTCTTTTCCTTTATTTTTCTCTTTTAAGAAAATAAATATCCATGGATATTTATTTTCTTGGTGCTTGGGCTGTTGGGCACATGCCTAATCATTTACTTTATTTCGCTCGAACTGATGTTCTTTATTTCCTTTCGGCCGGAGAAACACAAAGGTTTCTACCTTTTTTGGTTGGGAAACGTTTGGGGCCGGGGCGGGCGCTGGCCGAACCACTCGGCCGGTCGCGCGCGACCCGTGCGATCCACTCCCATCGTATGGCCAGCCTTTCCGCGTGGATGGGACACGAGGCTGACGGGGCCCACCAATCGCTCGCCATTAAACGCCCCACGCGGCTGCGTTGCTTCCTCTCTCTCTTTCATCTCGCCGGTCCCTAGCTCAGTTGGCCGTCCTCGTCGCCGTTCGCCGTCCCCGCCGGCCGTCCTCATCGCCGGTGGCCACCCGCACCGGCCGTCCTCGTCGCCGTTCGCCGTCCTCGCTCGCCGGCCTCGGCGGAAGCTGGAACCGCGTCGTTTCCTGCTGCAACCGGTGCCCAGAAGAGTTGCCATCATGGATGGCGAGCATGGTGACGGCGAGCTGCGAGGACAGCGGCGCTGTTCCGAGCAACACCGCAGACGTCGTGTTTTGTGCTACGTGCTACAACCAGTGTCACATTTTGCTACAACCGGCATCCCACTCAGCTACAATCGGCGTCGCGTTTTGCTACCACCGATGCAAAGAAAAGTTTCAACCAGCGACGGCTGGAGGTGGAAGATGACAAAACGCTGCAGTTTTACTACATGCTTCAACCGGCATAGATTTTGCTACAACCGGCATAGCATTTTGCTATGACCGGCGTCATGTTTTGCTACAACACATAACTTTTCTCTGGTTGCAATGTCAGGTTGGAGCTTTCTTTCTTAACGATTGAAACTTTTTCATACATGGTTGAAGCTTTTTCCGTCCACGGTTGAAGCTTTTCTGTAAACAATTGAAACTTTTTTTGTTTTGAGCAGCCCTTGGTTAAAGCTCTCTCTATCATCTGGTTGAAACTTTTTTCATCTAAGGTTGAAGCATTTTGCGTCAGCGGTTGTATCTCCTTGTGAATCGCAGTGCCAGTTGAAGCTTTTGCATCTAAGGCTTGAAGCTTTTCCATCCCGGGGTTGAAGCTTTTTTAACAACGTTTGCAACACATAGGGTGTGCGACGGTTCAAGCCTTGCCTCGGTTCAGACGTGAGCTTGTCTTCAAGGGCGCGCGTCCGGTGATCTTCGCCGCCGCAGCTCCGACCGTCGCAGCGGACTTGTGACCATCGCCGGGGGAGCTGCAACCGGCGCACACACTGCTGCATGCGCCGAGCCAGCATGAAACACAGGTGGCCACCGGCGGCGAGGGCGGCAACCGGTGGCGAGGGCAGTGACCGGCGCTGGGGGCGGCCAAGCCCGGTGGTGCTTCGAGTCTGGGTGCCTCGCTCATCCATGGCGGCTAGATGTGTACACCAGCGGAGGAAAGAGATGAGCTGCGTTGACTTGGCGAGGATTAGATCTGACGGTTAATACAGAGTTAAATCGGGCGGCTGCGGTGCGATCGGCCGAAACTTTCGGCCGGCGCACCGGCGCAGATTAGTGCCCTTTTTGGTTGGACTTCCTTATTTTTCACTCAAATTGATGCCAAGTCGTTTTCCCCTTACCGCTCAAACTTCCGTTCATTTTTTCCCTTTCCTCCTAGACTCAAGGCAAATTGTTGATGCAGTGGACGAGGGAGAAGCAGCTCACGGCTCATCTGCGACCTTCACCCCTTTCCCTCGGAATGACGCTAGGCTGTTTTTTCTTTCTTCTTGGACTGATGTCGGATCATTATTTTCCATACCTTTCCGACCGACGACATATCATTGATGAGGTGAACGAGGGAGCACCCTGCTTGTGCTCATGCACCGTAGCAACAATAAAACTGAATCATTTATTTTCCTGGCGCTTGGACACATGCCTAATCATTTATTTATTTATTTTCGCTTGAACTGGTGTTCCTTTTTATCTCCTTTCGGTTGGAGTAACACAAAGGTTTCTTCCCTTTCTGGCTGGACTTCCTTATTTCTCACTCAAATTAATTGCAAATCGCTTTCCTCCTACTGCTAGACTTTTGAATCATTTTTTTTTCCTCCTAGGCTCATGACAAATTATTGATGCGCTGGACTAGGGAGGTTGGCGAGGAAGAGCTCCGGAAGGGCGTCCGAGACGACGTCGCGTGCGTGTGCCGCTGGGAGGACGCAGCGGAGGTGGTCGCCAGCGAGACATGAGAGGAGCAGCTGGGCGATGCCCGTGCTCATGTGCCGCCGCCGGCTCGGAAAAAACTAGTGGTTAAGTGCAGGGTGTTGTTGGGCTAATCGGCCCTATCCACTGGGCTATAGCTAGTTCAGCCTGGCTTCACCAACAAAATATAACTCGTTGGACTCAAAAAAAATATATAACTCGTGTCCTTTTTTTTACTATCAGATTACCATTTCTCGCCAAAAAATTACACTTTTCTCAAAAAAAAATTACTGGTTTCAATTATCAAATCTAATCTCTAAATGAAAAAAAAACAAATTCCAATGCGAGACAGAGTAATAATAAATAACTAATAGGATAGATGTGCAACAGCTGGAATGTTGAAACGTTTTTATACGAACATCTGGTAAATTCCGAAGCATTCCAAATAGTTTACAAAATCATTTACAAGGGCTGTCAAAATCAACAGAGGAAAAGAGAGCACCTGGCCTGAGCAGCAAACAGAGAAGAATAGAAAAGTAAAATGACCTGTGAGTTTGGAATAAACACAGAAATTTTTCAACCTCCTTTAAACATTTTTTTAACAGAGTAACAGTTTTCCTCTCTAGCCAGGCAAGGCTGAGATGAATTTCTTCAGCAGCTAGTGGAGCAGCCTTGTCCTGAAACCTATGTTCTCTGTAGAGAGAAGTAGCTGACAGTAGGCGATGAGCAATGCAACAGCAGCAGTTTTTAGGTTGTGGTTACTGAATTACCTTAAGATCAGTATTGTGGAACGCGGGCATTTTAACGTCTCTCCACCTGAACATAATGACAACATGTTTGCAGCAACCTGAACCTTCTTGTTCCAAGCTGTTCGACAGCTTTGCCCGATAACGGGTCACTTTGACTTGCTAACAGGCACAATGGCTAGAACCTATGACCTTGGAGAGGCAACAGGACAATGGCTAGAGCCTATGACCTTGGAGAGGCAACCTGGTCCTTTCGAAAAGAGAATGAACAGATCCATGATCACTCAGGAAATGGCACACTACTGGCTGTTTATCACTGACACCGATACCGACCTTCGTTTCAGAAAAAAATGTTCTTCACACTTTACCCACACACCACACAAGTAAAACTTGACGGCGGGCAAAGGAAGAGAAGATGTTCCTTGGTCTTTGTTCCCCCACAAAAACAGCAGCCTACTCCCCCAATTCCCAGCTTCCACTCTCCGGATCAGGAGCCATGATCGGCAACTAGGGTCGCGACTCATGGCACCAAGCCAGAATCGGTCATCTATAGAGTGTTTGTGTGCCGTGCATGTACCTTATAGAAGTGGTGGTGTGGTAGGTGTTCATGTCCTCCGATGCTCAAGTGTGTATGAATGCATATGCAGTATTAATCCTCTGATACATTGTACAATTATATGGACCAGCCACAACCATTTTGGGACGGAGTACTAGATATATATAGACAATCAGGTATTCAGGCAGTAACAGTCTCCAGTTTGTACTGCAATAACCAAAAGATACCTTAGCAACCCATATATACACAAACAGAACTGAAGCTATTCAAGGAGACTATATATTCGTAGATCTCTAGACCCCAAATAAATCGTCAGCGCTTGCACTTGTTGCAGAAATGGTTTAGCGTGGACAACTTGGACGCGCATCGGTAGCAGAAGCTGTATCCACACCTACAATTGGAGAAAATCAAATTAATATCAAACAAGCTGGGGCCGAGCTCAAATCATTTTATGTTGTGAACGATCTTCATGATCAGATCGTAGTTTCCAAAGAGACCAATGAGCAACTTGACAGGAAGAAACTAACTCAGGTTTAGTTTGTCGTACCTGCATTTGATGTAATTGCACCCTTCCGATTTCTCCACATACATCTGGCACTTGGGGCACCGCTGCCACCCCTCCCTGCCGACCAGATGCCTGAGCAAGATGTCCTCCGGGCCGCGCTCGTCCAGTCCGAGCTTCTGGAACTCATTGCAACTGATGCCGCCATGCCATGGCACAGCGCACTGGGCGCAGAAAAGCCGGTGGCAGTGCGGGCACTCCGCCTCCGTGACCGCAGCCGCCCCGGCCTCGCTGTCAGCAAGCAGAGGCGCTGAGCATTCTCTGTATGGGCAGTATGTCCTCTTGGTGCCAAGCGCAGATTCGCACAGCAGGAAACCCCATTTGTCGAGGACGTCCGGGGAAATGATGTCATGGCACCTCTCCAGCTCAATGACACCGCCCTTGCAGCCTGGGTCAGGGCATTCGACGCGAGCTACATTGTTGTCCAGCTTCGCGGCGACGTACTGGGTGATACAGCTTGAGCAGAAGACGTGGCCACATGAGTTGACGCTGAACTTGAGGGTCCTCGCCACCATCTCCATGCAGATGTTGCAATAGAACAGATCATCATCACCATCCCCACCTTCAGAATATCCGACGTGAGCGATGTTCTTGCCTAGCTTCACGGCGACACACCTTGAGCAGAACTCGTGGTCGCACATCCTGAAGTTGGACCGTATACATGCACATGGCACCACATGCATGCACTCAGCACAGTAGAAGTGCTTACCATCGCCGATGTCCTTGCTGTCCACCAGCGGTGAATCTTCATTGCCACCGGTAACGAACTTAGGGCCAATGCGCGATGATACAGTTTCAGGCCTGAGTATAAGCAGGTAATATTGTGCTCAATGCATTGCGTGGTAATAGGAATGAATGAACCAAGCGCAAACATGTAAAACTCACCGCACCATCGCCATGCTGTGGTATCTCTCCGCCGCCGTTGAGTTGTCCACGGTACATTTGACACGAGGAACGTTCTGGCACAGCTTCAAGCCAACACACCTCGAGCAGAAGTCATGGTCGCAAGTGGTGAAGTTGGACCTTATACTTGCACATGGCACGACATGCATGCACTTGGCACAAAAGAAGCGCTTGCCATCGGTGATGTCGTCCACCGGTGAACCTTCATTGCCATCGGTGATGAACATGGGGTCGATGCGTGACGGTACTTGGACTGTTTCAGGTCTGAGTATAAAGGGGTAATTTGGGTTCGTTACACCGTGTGCTAGTAGGAAGGAATGGAATAAGCGCAAGGCAGTAAACTCACCGCAACATTGTCACGCCACGATATTCTTCCGACGCAGTCGAGCTCTCTCCAGTACATTTCACGCAGTCGATGTTCTGGCGCAGCTTCATGGCGACACACCTCGAGCAGAAGTCGTGGTCGCACATGGTGAAGTTGGACCTTATACATGCACATGGCACGACATGCATGCACTTGGCACAAAAGAAGCGCTTGCCATCGGTGATGTCGTCCACCGGTGAACCTTCATTGCCATCGGTGATGAACATGCGGTCGATGCGTGACGGTACTTGGACCGTTTCAGGTCTGAGTATAAAGGGGTAATTTGGGTTTGTTACACCGTGTGGTAGTAGGAACGAATGAAATAAGCGCAAGGCAGTAAAAGTCACCGCAACATTGTCACGCCGCGATATTCCTCCGACGCTGTCGAGCTTTCTCCAGTGCATTTGACGCGGGCGACGTTCTGGTGCAGCTTCATGGCGACACACCTTGAGCAGAAGTCGTGGTCGCACATGGTGAAGTTGTACCTCATACATGCACATGGCACCACATGCATGCACTTGGCACAGTAGAAGCGCTTACTGTCACTGAGTAAACCTTCATTGCCCTCACTGAGTGAACCTTCATTGCCCTCGGTGATGAACATGGGGTCGATGCGCGACGGTAACTGGACTGTTTCAGGCCTGAGTATAAAGGGGTGATTTGAGTTTGTTAAACCGTGTGATAGTATCAACGAACGAAATAAGCAGAAGCAAATAAAATCACCGCAAGATCGTCAGGCCGTGATATTTCTCCGACTCCGTCGAGCTCTCCCCAGTGCATTTGACGCGGGCGACGTTCTGGGGTAGCTTCATGGCAACACAGCTTGAGCAGAAGTCATGGTCGCACATGCTGAAGCCGGGCCGAATACATGCACATGCCACGACAGACATGCACTTGGCACAATAGAAGTGTTTACCATCACCAATGTCGTTGCCGTTGACTAGTGAACCTCCATTGCCGTCGATGATGAACATGGGGTCGATGCGCGGCGGTAGTAGGATTGTTTGAGGCCTGAGTATAAAGGGGTAATTTTTTAGTACATTGTGGCGAGCAAATAGATTTCCGTGATGTGTGGCAGTACCAACAAATGAACCAAGTGCAGGAGAGTACAACTCACCGCATTGTCGCCATAGCGAGGAGGTCGTGGGGGATGATTCCGCGGCAGCTCTCACAGCTACAGAGCTCAACCAGAAGGGGCGACCTGCTGAAGGTGTGCCGTATACAGTGGCGGAGTCAGGACGGAAGCGATTGCACAATAAGTAGTATATAATTTGAACTCAACAGTTAACAATCCAACAAAATAGATGCAAGATGAGAAAATGTATGTATATGGAGTATAAAACAATAGTGTGGAGATACAAAGGAGAGCAGATCTCTTCATCTTCTATTCTACGGCATGAATGCAATCGGTGACGGGACGCGTAGATCTGAGTAAATCCATCCCGCATACACATGATTTCAGCTCAATTTTGGTCGGATCGTCCAATGCAGTATGCATCCGGGTTTATTTTTTGTTAGAAGAACATGACGATGCATCAGTTTTGAACCTACGGAGTAGAAATTAGGAATTACCCTCCGGCTGCCGGCTGCCCTGGAACAGAACCTGAAGCAGAGTCAGAGCAATCCAGCACCTACAGGACCACCACTAGCTGATCGGCTGTGCTTGATCTCGAAGCAATTTCATCAGCCGACACAGTTGCCGAGTGGAGTAGTAGGCAGCAGCTCCTGCGCGAGTCAGCGAGCAGCGGAGCGAGATCGGCGGCTGGGCGGGGGGTGGGGGGCAAAGGGGGAGGCTGGCTAGGAGCACTGGTGCGAGGTAGGGGAATGGCGCGGAGGCGGACGCACGGAGCAGCCAGCTAGCGGGACGGCGGCGGCCGGCGGAGAGCAACTAGGTCGTGAGTGGGACGCGTGGGTAGTAGGGCCGAAGGGGGTCGTGCGAGTGTCGTGCCTTCGATTCCGCGGTGGGCTGCAGTTGGGCTAAGACTCCGGGCCGAAACGTACAGGGGCCGAAAAATGGAGAAGGATTCACCAATAAAAAACAATTGATAGACTCTTTCCAGAGACATCTATCCAGCCAGCCACACAGCTAGCCGGGAGCTCCTAACCGGCGCCTTAAGCGCCGGTTCAGGAAGCTGGCGCTCACTGCCGCGCCTGCTGGGCCGGCCCACGACACGCCTTCTATACCAAAAAAAAAAATCCCATCTATACCAAAAAATATCACCTCAAAAGTGTTGCTCACCTCCAGTACATGCTCCAGTCAACAGTCAACTAACCACGAGTGCAACCAATCGATCATGGATATTTTCAGCGCGCATGAATTAAGAATAATTAAAGTCGCGCTATTCATTGCGCATAGATTTTGGGAAACGTAATTTTTTCGGGACGAAATTTGAAAATTCATAGATTTCAAAATAATCACGAATTGAAAAGGTTAACGAACTAAAAAAATCATTGATTTTTAAAAAGTTCACAAATTTCAAAAAAGATCATCGATTTTGAAAAATAGTTCATCAATATAAAAAAGTTTGTTCGAATTTAAAAAAGTTCAACTAATTTGAAAAATGTTTATCAAATTTGAAAATAAGTTCATCAAAGTTGGAAAAAGTTCATCAATTTTTTTTAAAAAAATCATCGAATTTAATAAAACTTCGTCGAAATCTAGAAAAGGTTCATCGAAATCTAGAAAAAGTTCATTGAAATTGAAAAAAGTTCATGGAATTTAAAAAATGTATTTTTTGTTTTTTGTTCGTGATTTCAAAATGTGTTCATAGTATTTCAAATTTATTCACCTTTACAAATTTTGTTCACTATTTTAAATTGTTCAGTGTACATAAAAAAATGTTCAATGGGTATTTAAATGGTTTTTCAGCGCATATCACAAAATTGTTCAATGTGTAGTTAAAAATTGTTCAGATTATATTACAAAAATGTTCAATGTATAAAAGTTGTTCATGTTATATTAAAAGAATGTATAAATATGTTTTAAATTATTTCAATGTATATCACAAAAGTGTTCGTTGTGTAGTTAAAAATTGTTCATCGTACACCGAAAAAATGTTCAGTGTATATTTGAAAATCGCTCATCGTATATAATTTTTTGTTCAGGTTCTCAATAATTGTTCGCGTTTAAAAAAATCATTGAATTTGAAAATTTTCATCGAATTTTAAAAAAAGTTCATCTATTTGAAAAAGGTTCATCAAATTTGAATAAAAAATTGCACATTTACGAAAAAAAAGAAAAAGGAATAAAGAAAATAAAAATAAAAAAGAGCAGGAAAAAGGAGAAAAAATCTCACGACCTGGAGAAACAATAAAAGAGGAAAAAGAGGTTTGCAAACAGTAAGTGGTTCTTTGCCTAGTGGTAACCGCGTTGATGTCTAAACAAAACATCCCAAGTTCGAGCCATCGCACTCACGCTTTTTTGATTGATGCAGTTTTAACAGAAAAAGAAGAAAATGGGCTGGCCCAGCCTGGCGTGGGGGGTATGCGCCCGTTTGCGTGCAGCGAAGAAACGGGTGCAACAGGCGCCATTTAGGATTTGCCCAGCTAGCCTATAGGATGATTTGTGCCATCAAAACACAACGGGAAGATTGGCTAGAGCATTGGCCAGGTCACTCCAACATTGCAGCTAGCAAGAACTCTTGGAGACAATTGTGGAAGGTGAAGATTCCTTCAAAGATACGAGTCTTTGTGTGGCGGCTGGCACATACATCTATCCCGACGGGGCTAGTTCAGCATGAAAGGTAGATGGCCGATCACCCTGCATGCTCATTATGTGGGGCGGAGGAGGACACATGGCGTCATTCACTCCTCAACTGCCACATGGCAAGATGTGTATGGGCGTTGGAAGACGACGAGCTGGTCGGGCATGTGATTCAAACCAAACGGCGGATGCAAAGTTATGGTTGTTCTGGCTTTTTGAAACAACCAACCAACATGATCTAGCTTGAGTTTTGGTAACTATGTGGGCAATTTGGTGGGCTCGGAGGAAGGCAATCCATGAGAATAAATACCAGAGCCCGCTCTCAACTATGTGCTTTATCAAGAGATTTCTGGAGGATCTAGAAATCACTAATATGCGCACTTCAGGGACGCCGATGGGAAGTGTGGCTGGACATCGGGCAAGAGTTTGGTTACCACCCTTAGGCGATGCAACAAAACTTAGTTGTGACGGTGGCCTTTCTACTTTGGGGGAGAAGGGGGCAGCTGGAGTTGTCTATCGAGATAAACATGGAAAATTAATATTTAGGCGCGTCGGCGGTGGTTTATGATGGCCTAACTGATCCGGCAAGTTTGGAAGCTCAAGCATGCAGCGAGGCGCTAGCCCTCGCACGAGATCTGAACCTACAGGAGCTTGTGATAGCCTCGGATTGTGTTGAAGTAATATCTAACATCAACAAGGCGGGATCACCATATTATGCTCCCATTTTGAGGGAAATTCAAACCAGTAGGGCAAATTTTGCCTCTGTTAACTTTCGTTTTGAGAGTAGAGTTAATAATTTTGAGGCCTACTCGCTTGCTAAGGGAGCTGCGTCTCTCGTGGTGGGTCGCCATGTGTGGCTAGGGGTTTTGCCAGATATTGCATGTATTCCAGATGTTTTGAACTTTGAATAAAAACCCTAGCTTCCCTAAAAAAAGCTAGTTGGTGGCCTGTTCCCTCACGTTAGGGTTTGTCTTTCTCCTGGGGGCGATTTCTCGCCGCCGTTGAGTACTTTTGCTCCCCTATTGCTGATCTTCTGGATTTACCAGGAGCGTTGGGGCGTGTGTCCTTGGTAGCGTCGGCTTTAGGGTTCCACAAAGTCACCCGATCAGATTGTACTCATCGGGTAAGAGATCTACATGGCATCTGATGGAGCCTCGGGCTCCTCAGGGGTCAGGGATATGGAGCGGATGATGCAGGAACTTGGGCTGAAGGAGGAGGATCTTGATGATGTGATCTTTGACGAAAAAGAGGCGACGCAAGCAGAACCTAGATGGATTGCGCTGGCTCGGGTCAACACCAACAAAACCTATAGCCAGACATGGTTCTATAGAAACATGCTATCTGCATGGGATATAGCACAGCAGGCGAAATTCAAGCCTCTCGAGGACAACCTCTATACGGTTCAATTCTCTTGTCTTGGGGATTGGGAGAGGGTCATGCAGGATGGCCCATGGTGAAAGAACATGCGATGCCCCCATGTTTGGTTTTGGTAATTGATGACAATCTCTATGGACTAATGGTTGCCTTGAGTTATATTTGAAGGTTTTTGTCCATAGGCTTTTCTTGGAGAACATGTGTTGGTTTCAAGGAGAGTTTGCATCGACCAAGGTGCTATTCAAGGAATTACCTAAAAGATTGGTCTTGTGAGAGGTTGATCAAGACTAAGTCAAAGAGTGAATCAAGTTGATCATCACACAAAGCGTAGAAGATGTACCGAGAGGGATCAAGTGATCCCATGGTATGGTAAGCATTGTCAATTATGCTTTGTGTACTAACCCACGGTCTTCGTGAGAGTTCTTTGTGGGGTTAGGATGCGGTGTGCAAGTTCAAGTGATGCATCACGAAGAGATCAAGTGCTTGAAGCTTGCCGTCCATTATGGTGACGATGGACTTGTGAAGATGAGCCGAAGTGTGGCTTCCCTATAGTGGTCTATGGGGGAGCAATCATCCTATCTTCATCGAGCCAACGCAATCAAGAAAGGTGGTCCAACTTGAGGAAGTCAAGATCGTCATCATCTAGCTCAAGTGGACTTTGTGCAAGGCAAAGGTTTTCCTTTGATATGTTTTCTATTTCACCGGTCTCATGGTGGTAGTTGGGAGACCGGGTTTTACGATCGATTGCCGTACTATCAAGGGGGCTCTCGATGAGTTTCTTGATCATATCGTTCGTAGAGAGCTCAAACCATTGCATCCTTGAATCATCTTTATTGGTTCTTGTTTGGTTCTTCTCCTTGTGAGATTTGGAGCTTATGGTCATTTTTATGACAAGCTCGAGTTCATCGAAAACGGAGTTCACATGCATCTTCTATGATGTTTTCGATGTTGGAGGGTATGCCGGTTCTTCTCTGTTGGAGGTTTCACTCCTTTGTTTGTTAGGCATACCTCCTATGCCTCTTCTTTCTATAACCTCGAGCAGTTGTTTTGATGCTACTCGTTATCTTGTATCCAACAAGCTTGAGTTTGCTCAATTCGGAGCTCATTTGCAGAAGTTATGGCAGTTCTGGTTTTATTGTTTCCCTCTGTTGTCTTCTCTTCAAAATGAAGGACTCCTAGTGTTGCTGATCTGGGGCATGCGGTAGTACTGCTCTCCGGAGCGGTAGTACCGCAGGCCCTTGCAGTAGTACCGCAGTCCCCTGCGGTAGTACTGCTGGTGCTCACGGTAGTACCGCTCTGTGGGAGTGGTAGTATCGTGGCCTCAGGCCAGGCGCAGCTGCTCGAGCGGTTGTAGGGGCGGATGTACTTTTTTACATCTGCGCCCTACGCGGTAGTACCGCTCCTCGAGTGCGGTAGTACCGTGCCGGTTTTTTGCGCAGGTCCTCCCTTAGCGGAAGTAGGTACGGAAGTAATTTTTTACTTCCGTGCTTTCTCTGCGCCTAGTGTTGCCTGCCTTACGGTAGTACCGTAGGGCGTGCGGTAGTACCGCTCTGGCGGTTCTACCGCCCGTTGCCCTATGCAACATGCCTTCATCTGGCTAGTGCCGCACACGGTAGTACCGCAACCTGCAGTGGTAGTACCGCAGCCAACCGCGGTAGTACCGCAACTCGATGCGGTAGTACCGCGTCGTGCGGGCTGAGTGAGGGGATAACGGTTGGATTTCTCCCCACCTATAAAAGGGGATCTTCTTCCCCATTGAGACTTATCCTTTGAGCTCGTGTTCTTCCCCCATTGTTGACCTTCTCCGAGCTTTCTATCTCTCAATCCCTCCATGGATTCTTGCTAGTTTTGGGGGGGGGGAACAGAGAGGAGATCTAGATCCACATTTCCACCAATCACTTTCTCCTCTATGTGAAGGGAACCCCTTGGATCTAGATCTTGGAGTTCTTGGTGTTCTCCTTCTTGTTCTTCCTCTCATTTTCCTCCCTAGCATTAGCTGCTTCGGTGGGATTTGGGAGAGAAGGACTTGGGCACTCCGCGTGCCCTTGCCATTGCATTTGGTGCATCAGTTTGAGTTCTCCACGGTGATACGTGGAAGTTTCAAGTTGAGAAGATTATTACTCTTGGGTGCTTGGTGCCCTTGAGCTTGTTCCTCTTGGTGCTTTGGCGCCCTAGACGGTTGGTGGTGCTTGGAGCTCAATCATTGTGGTGTAAAGCTCCGGGCAAGCGTCGGGGTCTCCAATTAGGTTGTGGAGATCGCCCCGAGCAATTTGACGGGTACCGGTGACCGCCCCCAAGGGTTGCCAAAGTGTACGGGTTCGGTGACCGCCCCCAAGGGTCGCCATTTGTACGGGTTCGGTGACCGCCCTCAAGGGTCCCTTAGTGGAATCACGACATCTTGCATTGTGCGAGGGCGTGAGGAGATTACGGTGGCCCTAGTGGCTTCTTGGGGAGCATTGTGCCTCCACACCGCTCCAAACGGAGATTAGCATCCGCAATGGGTGTGAACTTCGGGATACATCATCGTCTCCGCGTGCCTCGGTTATCTCTTACCCGAGCCCTTTACTTATGCACTTTACTTTGTGATAGCCATATTGTTCTTTGTCATATATCTTGCTATCACATAGTTGCTTATCTTGCTTAGCATAAGTTGTTGGTGCACATAGGTGAGCCTAGTTGTTTTAGATTTTGTGCTTGACAAATTAACCGCTAGGTTTATTCTGCATTTGTTCAAGCCTAAACCGTAATTATTTTAAAGCGCCTATTCACCCCCCCTCTAGGCGACATCCTCGATCTTTCACATGGAATTTCAGAGGAGACGCGGTGTTGCTAGCACCGTATATTGGGATCACAAAACCATCTACGATCAAGCTTGAGACGATTGATATCTGGATACAGATCCATGATGTTCCTGATTTGTATGCTCATCTGGTGCCGCAGTTTGCATCAAAGGTTGGTGAGGTGCTTTTTGCAGAGACCAACTCACATGATTTCACTTTAACTTTTATCGCGTTTGGGTGCAAATCAATGTCTTCAAACCACTAAAAAAACGTAGTGTCCATGATCAGAGGGGGAGAAAGGCGGATCTACAGAGTTAAATACGAAAGACTGCCAGATTGGTGTGCGGTTTGCGGTATGCTAGGCCACTTGTATAAGGAGCATGGAAACAAAGTTCACCCTCCATCCGCTATGGTCTTTAAGGAGCTCAGAGCAGACTGATTTATGCGCAATGGTCAAGGACCTGGTGATGGACAGGGCTGCAGAGTGGGTAGACGTGGTGGCCGAGCAGGAGGTCGTTCAGACTGGCGATCGGAGGGGAACCGGTCAGGTGGTCATTTTGCTGGTGAGAATATGGACCAAGATAACCAGGGTTATGGCAAAGAGGGAAGGGCACATAGTTCTGAACAGCCTATTGATGTTGATATGTCAGATTCGAGCAGAAAAAGAATTGACAGACAGGAAAAGGAAAAGAGCACGCTAGCACACGAGACGCCACACAATGCTCATCCTAGTGATTTCCAACCGGCCATTGTGCCGATGGCTACCACACTAACTAGTCCCCCTCCTCAGAGAGAACTGAAAAGTACGTAGATGGATGGGGACAAAAGCGACGGGGTTACAGGTGTTGTGAGAAATTTGGCGGGCTCCTTCGAGGAGCGCCACCGAGCCCAATGAGTGTGTTATGTTGGAACTGCCGTGGCGCGGGAAAACCTGCGGCAGTTCGAGAGCTTCACGAGCTCGCGATGAAGTTTTCCCCTACCGTGCTCTGTATCATTGAAACTCAAATTTCAGGAGCACGTGTATAATCGTTTTCGAGTACCTTGGGATATGATAATGCCTATGCTATAGATAGCCATGGCAGGAGTGGTGGTACTGGAATTTTCTGGAACAACAATATTAATATTGAGATTCTGGGTGACTCAGTTTATCACATTGATGCAAAAGTTGAAGAGAATGGGAGAGATCCATGGAGATTAACGTGTGTCTATGGTGAGGCCAAAACTCACCTACGACACCAAACATGGGACCTTTTGAAGGGTTTGTTCGCTTACAACCCTCTCCCATGGCTTTGTATAGGAGATTTTAATGAAGTTTTACGTCCAGATGAGCATGAGGGAGTTGCAAATCGTAGCAATGCCCAAATTCAGGGGTTTCGAGATGTCGTTGACGTTTGCATGTTGATGGACTTAGGCTATCAAGGCAGGTTCTGGACTTTCGAGAAGAGAGTGGAAGGAGGCTCCTACACTCGTATCCGTTTGGACCGTGCTCTAGCAACTTCTGAATGGGCTAGCATGTTCCCGTCGGCAAGAGTAACACACATAATGTCTGCATCTTCTGATCATGGGCCTATATTACTGCAGCTTGAGGATAATATACCGCAGCCAAAACCAAGTTTCCGCTACGAGGTTATGTGGGAAGGCCATGATTCATGGCGGGACACAATTACAGCTGGGTGGAACGAGATCCCCGCTGAGCAAAGAATGGAGTCATTACGCAACAAACTTACAGCTTTGTCCAACAACCTCGCAAAGTGGAATTCAGACACGTTTGGGAGTGTTCGGAAGGAAATTAAAAAAGCAAAATCAGAACTGGAAAGGCTACGTAACGCTCCTTCTCGGACCTCTCCAAATCATATGGAGTTGAAGCTGAACGAACGTATTGTCGAGCTTTATCATAGAGAGGAACTTATGTGGAGACAGAGATCAAGGATAACATGGTTAGCTGCGGGTGATAGGAACACTAAGTTCTTTCACATGAGAGCAAATATGAGGAGGAAGAAGAATATGATAAGGGAGCTCCCTAATGCATTGGGTATACGCACCGATAATCCGACAGAGATGAAACAAATGGTGACTGATTTTTACCGCAATCTATATACATCATAAGGGGTGCAGGGTGTGGACGAGGTCCTACAACATGTACCACAGAAAGTTACCCATGAGATGAATTCTGCTCTATGTGCTCCATACACTGCTGAAGAGGTAAAGAATGCACTATTTTAGATGTTTCCCACAAAGGCCCCGGGGCCAGATGGCTTTCCAGCACAGTTTTACCAGCGGCACTGGGATATATGTGCGGTTGAGGTGACCAATGCGGTGCTCAGGATAATAAGAGGTGAAGAAAGTGCGACATGTATAAATGACACTATTTTGGTTTTAATACCCAAGGTACCGAATCCCACTCTCTTAACACAGTTTAGGCCTATCAGTCTTTGTAATGTGCTTTACAAGATAGCGTCGAAGGTGGTAGCCAACAGGTTAAAGTTGATACTACCCAAGATCATTTCAGATGAACAGTCGGCTTTTGTCCCCGGAAGGTTAATTACTGATAATATCATATGTGCTTATGAATGTTTGCATTTCATGAAGCGGCATAAATCCAAGTCTAATAGTTTTTGTGCACTGAAGCTGGATATGATGAAAGCCTACAACAGGCTAGAATGGCCTTACCTAAAGGCAATTATGGGAAAACTTGGGTTTGCAACACAGTGGATTGATATGGTAATGAGCTTGATCACTTCTGTTTCTTTCTCAGTCCTGTTCAATGGTGAGAAGTTGGAAAGTTTCACGCCGACAAGAGGTATTCGGTAGGGAGATCCTATTTCCCCTTATCTTTTCTTGATAGCAGCGGATGGCCTTTCGTGCCTTTTAAAACACAGTACTTAGTCATCATTGCTTGGTGGAATAAAGGTGGATACAACTGCTCCAGCAGTAAATCACCATTTGTTTGCAGATGACAGCCTGCTGCTTTTCAAGACAAGTACTCAGGGGGCAAATGAGGTTTCAAACCTACTGGATACTTATTGCTCAGCATCAAAACAGAGAATCAATCATGACAAATCCTCAATTTTTTTCAGCAAAGGTTGTCCTGAGAGTCTTAGAGTTGAGATGAAAAACATTCTTAATGTTCAAAATGAATCCTTAAGTGATAAGTACTTGGGTATGCATACAGACGTGGGGCAGTCAAGGAATGGAGCTTTCAAATACCTGAGAGATAGAGTGTGGGAGAAAATAAAAGGATGGATGGAGAAACTTCTGTCAGTAGCAGGAAAGGAGGTACTCATTAAATCAGTGGCCCAAGCTATCCCAGTGTTCTCTATGTCTTGCTTCCGGTTGCCTAGAGGGCTATGTGAAAGTGTGACTTCTATCATACGGCAATTTTGGTGGGGGAGTAAAAGAGGCAAACGCAAACCTGCCTGGGTAGAATGGGATTTGATGACAAGACCAAAGAGTTTGGGAGGCCTTGGATTTCGGGATATAGAGATTTTCAATCTGGCCTTATTGTCAAGACAAGTATGGAGAATTATGAATGAGCCATCAGCTTTAAGTGCCAGAATTCTTAAAGTTGTATACATTCCAAACTGGTCTATTCTGGAAGCAGAGTTGAGGGCTCACCCCTCCCAGGTTTGGCATGCTATTCTAGACGGGAGAGATATTGTCAATCAGGGAGCAATCAGAAGGATCGGAGATGGAACTTCAACTAGTATCTGGTCACAGAACTGGATACTGATGACCCACAAGTATAGGGGATCTATCGTAGTTCTTTCGATAATTAAGAGTGTCGAACCCAACGAGGAGCAGAAGGAAATGACTAGCGGTTTTCAGTAAGGTATTCTCTGCAAGCATTGAAACTGTGGGTAACAGATAGTTTTGTGATAAGATAATTTGTAACGGGTAACAAGTAATGAAAGTAAATAAGGTGTAGCAAGGTGGCCCAATCCTTTTTGTAGCAAAGGACAAGCCTGGACAATTTCTTATAATGAGAAAAGCTCTCCTGAGGACACATGGGAATTATCATCAAACTAGTTTCATCACGCTCATATGATTCGCGTTCGGTACTTTGATAATTTGATATGTGGGTGGACTGGTGCTTGGGTACTGCCCTTACTTGGACAAGCATCCCACTTATGATTAACCCCTATTGCAAGCATCCGCAACTACAAAAGAAGTATTAAGGTAAACTTAACCATAGCATGAAACATATGGATCCAAATCAGCCCCTTACGAAGCAACGCATAAACTAGGGTTTAAGCTTCTGTCACTCTAGCAACCCATCATCTACTTATTACTTCCCAATGCCTTCCTCTAGGCCCAAATAATGGTGAAGTGTCATGTAGTCGACGTTCACATAACACCACTAGAGGAGAGACAACATACATCTCATCAAAATATCGAACGAATACCAAATTCACATGACTACTAATAGCAAGACTTCACCCATGTCAACAGGAACAAACGTAATTACTCACAAAGCATATTCATGTTCATAATCAAAGGGGTACTAATATGCATAAAGGATCTGAACATATGATCTTCCACCAAGTAAATCAATTAGCATCAACTACAAGGAGTAATCAACACTACTAGCAACCCACATGTACCAATTTGTGGTTTTGATACAAGATTGGATACAAGAGATGAACTAGGGTTTTGAGAGGAGATGGTGCTGGTGAAGATGTTGATGGAGATTGACCCCCTCTTGATGAGAGGGTCGTTGGTGATGATGATGGTGATGATTTACCCCTCCCGGAGGTAAGTTCCCCCGGCAAAACAGCTCCGCTGGAGCCCTAGATTGGTTCCGCCTCGTGGCGGCAGAGTTTTGTCCCGTGAGCTTTGCTTATGATTTTTTCCAGGACAAGAGACTTCATATAGTAGAAGATGGACACCGGAGGGCCACCAGGGGGCCTAGGAGACAGGGGGCACGCCCCCACCCTCCTGGCCAGGGCGTGGGCCCCTCCGGTACTTTCTTTGCCCAATAATTCTTATTAAATTCAGAAATAACTTTCGTGGAGTTGCGGGACTTTTGGAGCTGTGCAGAATAGGTTTCCAATATTTGCTCCTTTTCCAGCCAGAATCCCAGCTGCCGGCATCCCCCTCTTCATGATAAACCTTGTAAAATAAGAGAGAATAGCCATAAGTATTGTGGCATAATGTGTAATAACAACCCATAATGCAATAAATATTGATATAAAAGCATGATGCAAAATGGACGTATCAACTCCCCCAAGCTTAGACCTCGCTTGTCCTCAAGCGGAAGCCGATATTGAAAAATATGTCCACATGTTTAGAGATAGAGGTGTCGATAAAAATAAAATACGGACATGAGGGCATCATGATCATTCTTATAACAACAACATATATAGATTTTGTCATATGATTTCTTATTCTCAAGTAACAATCTATTCACAATGTCGAGTATGGAACATAAACTTCATTGGGAACTAACAAACTATAATCTCAGTCATTGAAGCAATTGCAATTTATCATAACATCAGAAAGAGTCAAGAATAGAACTTTTCAGCAAGTCCACATACTCAACTATCATATAGTCTTCTACAATTGCTAACACTCACGCAATACTTATGGTTATGGAGTTTTAATCGGACACTGAGAAAGATAGGGGCTTATAATGTTGCCTCCCAATGTATTCACCTTTGGGTGATGTCAACTATAATAGTTCATGCTAATGAACATCCAATTGGATATATGTATCAGGATCTTTCCAACACGAGGTGCTTGCCAAAGGATAAAATGAAAAAGGGAAATGTGAAGATCACCTTGACTCTTGCATAAAGTAAAAGACATAAAGTAAAAGATAGGCCCTTCGTAGAGGGAAGCAGAGGTTGTCATGCGCTTTTATGGTTGGATACACAAAATCTTAGTGCGAAAGAACGTCACTTTATATTGCCACTTGTATATGGACCTTTATTATGCAGTCCGTCGCTTTTATTGCTTCCATAACAAGATCGTATAAAGCTTATTTTCTCTGCACTAATAAGTCATGCATATTTAGAGAGCAATTTTTATTGCCTGCATCGATGACAACTTACTTGAAGGATCTTACTCAATCCATAGGTAGGTATGGTGGACTCTCATGGCAAAACTGGGTTTAAGGATATTTGGAAGCACAAGTAGTATCTCTACTTGGTGCAAGGAATTTTTGGCTAGCATGGGGAGAAAGGCAAGATCAACATGTTTGAATGATCAATGACAATATACTTTAACTGAGATGTGAGAAAACATAAACCATTACGTTGTCTTCCTTGTCCAAGATCAACTCTTTAGCATGTCATACTTAATGAGTGCTCACAACCATAAAAGATGTCCAAGATAGTATAATTATATGTGAAAACCTCTCTTTCTTTATTACTTCCTATTAATTGTAACGGTGGCCAAAACTATGTTTGTCAACTCTCAACAACTTTTAAGCCTCATACTTTCTATTTGTGAAGTCATTACTATCCATAAGGTCAATATGAACTATTTTATTCTTTTTATTCTTTCTATTTTCTCAAGATCATAGCAAGATAGCAAAGCTCTTGACTCAACACTAATCTTTATTATAGATAGCTCACGAACTCGATTACATAAAGAGATCACAAAGCAAAACTCAAAACTAATTCATACCAAAAATTCAATCTACTAGATCAAGATATTACTAAAAGGATCGAACTAAGTAAAACGGCAAAGATAGGAGTGTGATGGTGGTACTATACCGGGGCACCTCCCCCAAGCTTTGCAGTTGCCAAGGGGAGTGCCCATACCCATGTGATTATGTCCTCGGAGATGGTGAAGTAGGAGTTGTCGATGATGTAGGCTTGTCATCCATCTTCCAAGACATTGGTTCACCATCATAGAAGGATGATCGAGTCTCCGGGATCCTCAAATCTGCAGCCAAACTCATCCTTTTGAATCTATATTCATACTCACAGTTTTGGTTTTGCGGGTCATAGATCTGGGCTTGGAGGTGCTCGATTTTCTCTTGAAGCTTGAAGATGGTCTCCCCAATGATCTTAGCATCCAGCTTATGGTTGCTGGTGAACTCCGTTATCATCATCTGGTTGGCATTGAGTCCACGCTCCACCATCCCTTGACATTTGAAAACTTGTTGCTCCATGGCCTCGAGCTTTGTCTCCACGCTTCTGGTACGCCTTGGTCCCTCCACATCGCGGATGTGCAGCACCCCCTCACGCATCTCAATGGTTTGAGGGTGTTGCAGCACCTCCGCGAGATAGGGGTTGATAACCCTCTCGAAAAACTTGTCCTTGGGAGCGCTTGGAGATGTCATAGTGCTCTAGATCTGTCAGAAAAACAACTCGAAAAAATGACAGAAGATTTTTGCATGATACAATGGTCAAAACCTTCGGGAGATTATATAATGAATTTTTACCGACCAAAATACGTAATGTGCAAGAAAACGGAGTCCGGGAGGTATACGAGGTGCCCACGAGACAGGGGGGCGCGCCCAGTAAGGGTGGGCGCGCCCTCCACCCTCGTGGAGGCCTCGTGTCCTTCCCGGATTACTTCTTTCTTTCCAAAATTCTTAAATATTCCAAAATTGAGAGAAATTGCCATTAGAATTGTTTTGGAGTCGGTTTACTTACCATACCACATACCTGTTCCTTTTCGGAGTCTGAAACGTTCTGGAAAGTGTCTCTTATGTATTCCTCCGGGGTTACGGTCTCGATAAAATTAGTTTCAACATTGATAGGATTACCTGAGATATAGTGTTTGATTCTTTGACCGTTCACTACCCTCGGACTTGTGCCTTCGAAGTTGTTGATTTTTATGGCACCGGAACGATAGACCTCCTCGATAACGTAAGGACCTTCCCATTTAGAGAGAAGTTTTCCCGCAAAAAAATCTTAAAGAGAGTTAAATAGCAACACATAATCACCTACGTTGAACTCACGCTTTTGTATTATTTTGTCATGCCATCTTTTAACTTTTTCTTTAAACAGCTTGGCATTTTCATAGGCTTGGATTCTCCATTCATCAAGTGAGCTAATATCAAATAACCTCTTCTCACCGACAAGTTTTAAGTCATAGTTGAGCTCGTTAATAGCCCAATATGCCTTATGTTCAAGTTCAAGAGGTAAGTGACATGCTTTTCCATAAACCATTTTATACGGAGACATACCCACAGGATTTTTATATGCAGTTCTATAGGCCCATAATGCATCATCAAGTTTCTTGGACCAATTCTTTCTAGACCTATTAACAGTCTTTTGCAAAATTAATTTGAGCTCTCTGTTTCTCAACTCTACTTGACCACTAGACTGTGGGTGATAAGGAGATGCAATTCTATGATTAACATCATACTTAGCAAGCATTTTAGAAAGCACCATGAATAAAATGTGAACCACCATCAGTCATGAGATATCTAGGGACTCCAAACCTCGGAAAAATAACTTCTTTAAGCATCTTAATAGAGGTGTTATTATCAACACTACTAGTTGGAATAGCTTCTACCCACTTAGTAACGTAATCAACAGCAACTAAAATATGTGTATATCCATTAGAGGCAGGAAAAGGTCCCATATAATCAAAGCCCCAAACATCAAATGGTTCAATAACAAGAGAATAATTCATAGGCATTTCTTGATGTCTACTAATACTACCAATTATTTGGCATTCATCACAAGACAAAACAAACTTATGAGCATCTTTGAAGAGAGTAGGCCAATAAAAACCGGATTGCAATACCTTAGTTGCAGTTCTATCTCCAGCGTGGTGTCGTCCATATGGTTTGGAGTGACACTTGCATAGGATCTTTTCCTGTTCATGCTCAGGTACACAACGTCTAATAACACCATCTACTCCTTCTTTATAAAGGTGTGGGTCATCCCAGAAGTAATGTCTTAAATCATAAAAGAACCTTTTCTTTTGCTGGTATGTGAAATTAGGTGGTATAAATTTAGCAACAATGTAATTAGCATAATCAGCATACCAAGGAGCAGTACGAGAAGCATTAATGACCGCTAATTGTTCATCAGGAAAGCTATCATCAATAGGTAGTGGGTCATCAAGAACATTCTCTAGCCTAGACAAGTTGTCTGCAACGGGGTTCTCAACTCCCTTTCTATCAATAATATGCAAATAAAATTCTTGAAGCAAGAGAACCCATCTAATAAGTCTAGGTTTAGCATCTTTCTTTTCCATAAGATATTTAATAGCAGCATGATCAGTGTGAATAGTAACTTTAGAATCAACAATGTAAGGTCTGAACTTATCACAAGCGAATACAACTGCTAAGAATTCTTTTTCAGTAGTAGCATAATTTCTCTGGGCAGTATCAAGAGTTTTACTAGCATATTGAATAACATTTAGTTTCTTATCAACTCTCCGCCCTAGAACAGCACCTACAACATAATCACTAGCATCACACATAATTTCAAAGGGTAAATTCCAATCAGGTGGCTGAACAATAGGTGCAGTGGTCAAAGCTTTCTTAAGTATTTCAAATGCTTCTACACAATCATCATCAAAGACAAAATGAATATCTTTTTGCAATAAATTAGTCAGAGGCCTAGAGATTTTAGAAAAGTCTTTAATGAACCTCCTATAAAAACCGGCATGGCCAAGGAAACTTCTTATACCTTTAATGTACTTGGGACATGGCATCTTTTCAATAGCATCAACTTTAGATTTATCAACTTCAATATCTCTTTCAAAATTTTTATGCCCCAAGACAATGCCTTTATTAACCATAAAGGGACACTTTTCCCAATTCAGGACGAGACTAGTGTCTTCACATCTCTGCAAAACTCGATCAAGGTTGCTCAAGCAATCATCAAAAGAGGATCCATAAACGGAGAAGTCATCCATGAATACCTCACAAATCTTTTCACAAGAGTCAGAGAATATAGCCATCATGCATCTTTGAAAGGTAGCAGGTGCATTACATAAACCAAAAGGCATACGTCTATAAGCAAAGGTACCGAAAGGGCAAGTAAAAGTAGTTTTTGATTGATCTTCCGCTGACACAAGTATTTGAGAGAAACCAGAATAACTGTCTAGGAAGCAGAAATGTGTATGTTTGGACAGTCTTTCTAGCATTTGATCAATAAAAGGTAAAGGGTAATGATCTTTCTTAGTAGCTTTATTTAACTTATGGAAATCAATTACCATCCTATAACTTGTAATAATTCTTTGCGGAATCAATTCATCTTTATCATTAGGAACAACAGTAATACCTCCCTTTTTAGGGACACAATGGACACCATTCACTATCAGCAACGGGATAAATTATACCTGCCTCAAGGAGCTTTAGTATCTCCTTTCTTACCACTTCTTTCATCTTAGGATTTAAGCGTCGTTGAGGATCTCTAACTGCTTTGACATCTTTCTCCACTTTAATTTTGTGTTGGCGTAGAGTGGGACTAATGCCCTTAAGATCATCCAGAGTATATCAAATGGCAGCACGGTGCTTCTTCAGAGTTTTCAATAATCTTTCCTCTTCTTGCTCTGAAAGGTTAGCACTAATAATAACAGGATATATTTTCTTTTCATCTAGATAAGTATACTTAAGATTATCAGGTAATGGTTTTAGCTCAAACACAGGATCACCCTTGGGTGGAGGGGGATCCCCTAGGATTTCAACAGGCAAATTTTGTTTCAAAATAGGACCCTGTTGAAGGAATACTTTACCTATTTCCCTTCTTTCATTCATAAACATATCATTTTCATGGTCTAGCAAATATTGTTCTAACGGATCAGTAGGAGGTACGACAATAGAATCAAGACCAATAATTTCATCCTTACTAGACAAATATTTATCACGAGGTTGTCTATGAAATTTAGCAAAATTAAACTCATGAGTCATATCATCCAAGCCAATCGTGACAACATCATTTTCGCAATCGATCCTAGCATTAACAGTATTCAAGAAGGGTCTACCAAATATAATGGGACAAAAGTCATCTTGTGGGGAACCTAGAACAAGAAAATCAGCAGGGTATTTAACTTTCCCACACAAGACTTCGACATCTCTAACAATCCCAACTGGTGAAATGGTATCTCTATTGGCAAGCTTAATTGTAACATCTATTTCTTCTATCTCAGCAGGTGCAATATCATGCATAATTTCATTATATAAAGAAAAAGGTATTGCACTAGCACTAGCACCCATATCACATAAGTCATGATAACAGTGATCTCCTATTTTAACAGAAATAACAGGCATGCCTACAACAGGTCTATGTATCTTAGCATCTGGTCTAACAATATTAGCAATTTCACCACAGGAGTAAATAACATGCCCATCTATATTATCAGCCAAGAGATCTTTAAGCATAGCAATACTAGGTTCAACTTTAATTTTCTCAGGAGGTGTAAATGTTCTAGTATTACTCTTACGACCAACAGTTGAAGTTTTAGCATGATCCTTTATCCTAACAGGGAAAGGTGGTTTCTCAACATAAGAAGTAGGAACAATAGGATCATCATAAGTGATAGTCTTTTCTTTCAACTGTAATAGGTGCAACTACTTTTACTTCAATGGGAGATTATATTTAAACCACTTCTCCTTAGGGAGATCAACGTGAGCAGCAAAAGATTCACAAAAAGAAGCTACTATCTCAAAGTCAAGTCCATATTTAGCGCTAAATCAATGAAAAACATCGGTATCCATAAAAGATTTAACACAATCAAACTTAGGTGTTATACCTGACTCCTTACCATCGTCGGAACCCCAATCTTTAGAGTTGCGTTTAATTCTTTCCAATAAGTCCCACTTGAATTCAGTAGTATTCAGCATATAAGAATCAACACAGGAAGTATCAAGCATGGTGCGATCATTGAGAGAAAGCCGAGCATAAATTTTTTGAATAATCATTTCTCTTGAGAGCTCATGATTGGGGCATGAATATAACATTGACTTAAGCCTCCACCAATCTTGAGCGATGCTTTCGCCTTCGCAAGGCCAGAAATTATATATGTAATTACGATCACAATGAACAAGATGCATAGGATAGAACTTCTGGTGAAATTCCAACTTCAATCATTTATAGTTCCAAGATCTCGTATCATCACATAGCCTATACCATGTCAATGCATCTCCCTTCAAAGATAAAGGGAAAACCTTCCTCTTAACAACATCATCGGGAATACCTGCAAGCTTAAATAATCCACAGACTTCATCCACAAAGATAAGGTGTAAATTGGGATGCAATGTTCCATCTCCTGCAAAAGGATTAGCTAGCAGTTTCTCTATCATACCCGAAGAAATCTCAAAGTAAATTTTTCAGTAGGTTTAGTAGGTTGAGGAGAAACTCTTTGCTCTTCTGGTCGGGGTGAAGATACCCCGAACAAGCCCATCAAAGGATTAGTTTCCATAGTAACAAGTGACAGAAAATTTCAGCGCACTATATAAATGTTTCCTTAGCAAGTTCCACTCACCAAAGGCGCTTCACTCCCCAGCAACGACACCCAAAAAGAGTCTTGATGACCCACAAGTATAGGGGATCTATCATAGTCCTTTCGATAAGTAGGAGTGTCGAACCTAACGAGGAGTAGCAGGAAATGACAAGCGGTTTTCAGTAAGGTATTCTCTGCAAGCACTGAAATTGTGGGTAACAGATAGTTTTGTGATAAGATAATTTGTAACGGGTAACAAGTAATGAAAGTAAATAAGGTGCAGCAAGGTGGCCCAATCCTTTTTGTAGCAAAGGACAAGCCTGGACAATTTCTTATAATGAGAAAAGCGCTCCCGAGGACACATGGGAATTATCGTCAAACTAGTTTCATCACGCTCATATGATTCGCGTTCGGTACTTTGATAATTTTATATGTGGGTGGACCGGTGCTTGGGTACTGCCCTTACTTGGACAAGCATCCCACTTATCATTAACCCCTATTGCAAGCATCCGCAACTACAAAATAAGTATTAAGGTAAACCTAACCATAGCAAATCAGCCCCTTACGAAGCAACGCATAAACTAGGGTTTAAGCTTCTATCACTCTAGCAACCCATCATCTACTTATTACTTCCCAATGCCTTCCTCTAGGCCCAAATAATGGTGAAGTGTCATGTAGTCGTCGACGTTCACATAACACCACTAAAGGAGAGACAACATACATCTCATCAAAATATCGAACGAATACCAAATTCACATGACTACTAATAGCAAGACTTAACCCATGTCCTCAGGAACAAACGTAAATACTCACAAAGCATATTCATGTTCATAATCAGAGGGGTATTAATATGCATAAAGGATCTGAACATATGATCTTCCACCAAGTAAACCAATTAGCATCAACTACAAGGAGTAATCAACACTACTAGCAACCCACAGGTACCAATTTGTGGTTTTGATACAATATTGGATACAAGAGATGAACTAGGGTTTTGAGAGGAGATGGTGCTGGTGAAGATGTTGAGGGAGATTGACCCCCTCCCAATGAGAGGATCATTGGTAATGATGATGGTGATGATTTCCCCCTCCCGAAGGGAAGTTTCCCCGGTAGAACAGCTCCGCTGGAGCCGTAGATTGGTTCTGCCTTGTGGCGACGGAGTTTCATCCTATGAGCTTTGCTTATGATTTTTTCCAGGACAAGAGACTTCATATAGCAGAAGATGGACACCGGAGGGCCACCAGGGGCCTAGGAGATAGGGGGCGCGCCCCCACCCTCCTGGCCAGGGTGTGGGCCCCCTCCGGTACTTTCTTTGCCCAATAATTCTTATTAAATCCAAAAATAACTTTCGTGGAGTTGCGGGACTTTTGGAGCTGTGCAGAATAGGTTTTCAATATTTGCTCCTTTTCTAGCCAGAATCCCAGCTGCCGGCATCCCCCCTCGTCATGATAAACCTTGTAAAATAAGAGAGAATAGCCATAAGTATTGTGACATAATGTGTAATAGCAGCCCATAATGCAATAAATATTGATATAAAAGCATGATGCAAAATGGACGTATCAGATACCGAGGACAGGGGTGATGAAACCTATCTCGTCCCTTGTACCAAATCCTCCATGTTTGGTTCCAGAGTTGATTGACCACTCCATGGCCTCTTGGCGGGAGGACTTAATTCGTCAGGTGTTTCTTCCTATTGACATGGAGGCAATCTGACATATCCCACTTTGCTCACGACAAGTTGATCAATTTTGGGCTTGGCAGGAGGATCCTAAAGGTCGTTTCTCTGTCAGATTTGCGTATCGAATGGTTCTCAAAACAAAGATCAGCCACGAGCGTGGCTGGAAGAAAGAGTGGATCCATCTAATTCTGAGGCTGAATCCAAGGGTTGGCTATCACTCTGGAAGATCTCAGTTCTACCAAAGTTGAGATTCTTTGCATGGCGTTTAGCTGAACATTCACTCCCCACAGGGGATGTACTTCTTCATCGCAACATGGCAACGACTTGCTTATGCCCTCTCTGTGGAGCGCCCGACAATTGGCGCCACGCCTTGCTGGAGTGTACCTCATCCCTATGTGTATGGGCACTGTCAAACGAGGAACTGGTTGAGCATTTGACCATGACTATGATGACAGATGCAAAGCTCTGGCTCTTTTCAATGAGCGAGTCTCTCCCGCCGAAGCAGTTTATGTTGATGATGGTAACATTATGGGTCGTATGGAGTGCTCACCGTAAGGTGATACATGAGGATATTTATCACTCTATTTGCAACTGACAAATTCATCAAGTCTTATCTCGCGAATATTGAGTTCCTACAAAAGAAGGACAGGCCACATGCGATGCCGAAAGCAAGGCCAAGGTCATGGATATTGCCACCGACTGAGCACACGAAGATCAACGTGGATGCTGCAGTATCTAGGACAAGGAGGTTTGGCGCTGCTAGTGCTATTTGCAAGGATGAACCAGGAGGCTTTTTGGGGGCATCGGCACTTGTTCTTAACAACACTTTTGACCCCCAGATTCTCGAAACCATAGCAATACGAGAAGCTCTCGCCCTTGCTCAAGATCTCTATATCAACAAGATATCCATAGCACCCGATTGCAAGATGGCCATCAATGCAATCAAGGAGGGGAGTTCTGCAAATTTTGGTGCAATACCTTTAGAAGTTCAAGATACCTCTAGTAATTTTTCTTCCTTTATTTTTAGTCCTGAGTATAGGACCTCGAATGAGAAGGCCCATAATCTCGCAAAGTACGCTTTATCCTTAGGGTTTGGCCGCCATGTTTGGCTTGGTCAGCTCGGAGATCTTTATTCGTCCCTACAAACATCGTGATGCAATAAAGTTTTGTGAGATTCTAAAAAACCCAATAAAAAACAATTAAAAAGTTGAATTAAAAACAATTAAAAACACAAATTACGCGGGAGCATTTGCTCTTGCGTGCCAAAAATATTTTGCAAATGGAGAAAAAATAAAGTCCACATAGAGCCCGGCAAGATACGTGATTGTTCTGATGAGGAGATAAGCGTCGACACGAACTTTCAGCCGCAACCTTGGGGTCGCTTTCTTTCTTCCAGGAGAAGAAAGGAAGGCGATCTCGCCTCCTGCCACCAGGGCGCCTTCCTTCGCTGCCACCCTCCGGCAGCTCCCCTCTGCTGATGACCTCGGTCGTTGGTGGTGAGGGGGTCGCCGGATCCACGCGTGTGGATTCTTTTAGGCATTAGTTTCTTAGGATTTTGGGTTGTTCATCGTCATGGCTTCGGCGGTGGCAATGGCGGTGCCGACTAATAAATTTTCAGATCCTTTCCCAACGAGGTGATCCGCTTTTGGGGTGGATTTGGAAACCAGAGTGTTCAAGCAAGGATGGTGCTGCGATGGCGGCATCCTCGTGGTGTACTTGTGTCCTCGGGCTCCACTATGGCGACGATGTTTGCTCCAGCGCCGGCGTGGAGCTTTGGAGGTAGTCCAGGAGCGGATGTAGCTTGTGGTCTGCATCGACGGCATCTGGAAGATGGTGGATCTGGGTTCGTGGTTTGTGGCGGGCGGGTATGGTTTCCTACTCCAACGTCTTAGTTGGGAGGGAGTGCCAGATCTGGAGTTCGATGGCGTGTCCGGGGTGTTTCCCCGATCTGATTCGTTCAACAACAATGATTTCGCCTTTATTGGCGAGCCACCTTGGAGGTCTGCAAAGCTGCATATCAGCGATGGAGCCGCGTCGAGCTCGGTTGTGGAGGTGATCCGTCATTTTCTCCTTCGGTGGTTGATATGGTGGTGCCAGAGGCAGGTGACAGGCATTGCTGTCAAGCTCAAAGGATTCCTTAGTCTTGTTTGTAGTTTTAATTCTTGTCTGGTCTTCCTGTGTGCAAAGGCTAGCATTCTGCTGTCTACTAAGTTTTGTCAGGTCGGTATGTACGTGGCTTATACTATGATTCTTATGATATAAAGGAGACACGTATTACAATGCAAAAAATGGGAAAATATGATTTTTTTCTAGGCATGTAAATTTTCATGTTTGAATGTCATCTGCAAATGTTTTAGAGGGAAAGAACTGACGAAGCATACTTGTTCAGTTTCACATGATAATTTTCAATCACAGTTTTGGCACTAACATGATCATGTGCAAAATCCCTCCCTCTGCTATGGAGTCTCCTGAATTGAGCTCGCCAACTGTTAATCTGAGTTTAGAGGGGCTTAGCCAAGATCAGGAAGTTGCTATCTCCTCGTGTGCCTCTCCGGTCCCAGTTGGGCCTATGAAAATAGGTGCTTGGACTGTTACACCTATTCCTCCTTCGCCTGCTTTTTTGGATAATTTTGGTCACTATAGTAACTTGACTAAACTATCGGACTATGTGGTGTGGCCTGCTCTGCCACGTGTGGTGGAACTTGAGGAGGGATCGGTGGAGGGTGGTGGGGTTCACAGTGTGTACACTGTGGAGACGCCCAATGGATCCCCTATGCATAAAAGTGTGCCTCTTGAGCCAACCGGGCCTTCTACTCGCAATCAGTACCAGAAGCTTGCTAGGGTGGAGGAGATAGCTTCTAGAAGAATGAGGAAACACAACTTGGAAGGTAATGACACCTTTCCTACTGATAGTCAGTTTTCTGTTCGATCCAATACTGCTATTATGTTGCATGCCTCCCTTATGGGGTTTCGAATTCCTGATGATAACTTGGTTACGATTAATGTTCTTCGGGAATTAGAGTCATCTATGCAAATGCTTTAGGAGAAAAATACTATTCCTGCTAAAATTACTATTAATGACTGCTATGGTAACCCTGCTCCTCTCTCATTGACCTGGGGTGAGCACGAGAGGGGGTATGACGATATTTTCACTAAAGTATAGTCTCAGAAAAAGAAAAAAGAAAAGTCTAGTAAGAATAAAGTGCCTCTCTCATTGCCTATTTGCTCTTCTAGGCCTCTTACTAGAAGACAGAGAAAAGATAATGAGGATAGGTTTGTCTTGGACCCTGGCAGACCTATCAAGGTGAGGGATAAACCTAGTCGACATAAATGATATGTATCTTTTGGAACTGTAGGGGTCAGGAAAGAAAGGCATGTCTTCATATCTCACAGATATCATTAATGCCAATGGTGTTGATTTCATTGGTCTTCAAGAGACCATGAAGAAAAATAATAAAACTTACTTTTTTTGGAAGCTTGACCCTATGTTTAATTTCCATTGGGAATGGATCCCTTCAATTGGGAAACTAGAGGAATTCTATGTGGTTTGAGAGTAGAGAAGTTTGATGTTATTAACACTATTTGTGCCAAGTACATTTTGCAAATTAACCTTTTAAAAAATTAAGAACTGTAAGTGGGCTCTACTGGTTGTTTATGGAGCTGCACATGATGACAGGAAACCCGAGTTTTTGGCTGAACTTTCCTCGTTTTGTAATAAAATTGATATTCCATATCTGGTTGGGGGGGATTCTAATATTCTTAGGCATTGTGGAGATAAAAACAAACAAACTCCTATGTCTCATTTCTCTAATATTTTTAATTCTATAATCCATTTGCTTGGGCTGAGAGAGATTTATATGTCCGGTGGTTGTTTTACTTGGTCCAATAAACAAGAATGTCCCACTTTGGAGAAGTTGGACAGGGTCTTAATGTCACCAGATTGGGAAGACTTGTTTCCTTTGGTTTCCATTCGTAAGTTGGTTAAAGAGCTTTCAGACCATAACCCCTTACTTCTTGATGTGTGTGGGGGGGGGGGAGGGGATGGGGGTGGCTCCTTCAAGGGCTCAGGGCAGCAGATGTTTTAGGTTTGATGTGACCTGGTTGAATAACCCTGAGTTCCTTCTGCTTGCGGCTAAAATTTGGTCTAAACCTGTATATACTGAGGATCCTATTGACACTCTGAATATTAAACTGAAGAGGGTCAAAATATTCCTTAAAGGGTCAAACATTTTTGGTAATAACAAAATTAATAAGAATCTTCCCTGACTAGAACTTCAGGAATTGGAGTTGCTAGAGGAGAAGAGTGACATATGCGGGGAAGCCTATGCTAGGAAACTTGATATACTAGTGGAACTTAATAATATGTATAAAGATGAAGAGCTTTATTGGCAGAAACAATCTAATGAGAGGTGGTTGCTGAAATGGGATCGTAATACTGATTTCTTCCAGAAAGTGGCTAATGGGAGACCGAGGAAAAATACTATGCATTCCCTTGAGTGTGGTTCCATATTCATTGAGGGAACTAGAAACCTTCTGTCCCATGCTACTGATTTCTATAAGGAAATATTTGGGCCTACTCCTGGTAACATTTGCAAATCGATGCCTCTTTGTGGTCCGAGGAGGAAATACTAATTGCTAGTGATAATGAGGACCTAATGAGACCTTTTTCCCTCGAGGAAATTAAAGCAGCTCTATTTGCAATGGAACCTAATCGTGCCCCTGGCCCCGATAGTATCCCAGCCGAGTTTTATCAATATTGTTGGGAGGTGGTTAATGCAGACCTGTATCATTTATTTGAATGATTTGATGAAGGTAAATTGGATGTATAGAGGTTGAATTATGGCATAATCACCCTGTTGCCCAAATCATCTGAAGCTAAGAGAATTCAGCAATATAGACCCATTTGTTTGCTGCGCTATCCCTATAAAATGATCATTAAGGTGATGGATAGGAGGGTGAGTGTCTATGCTCCTAAGTTGTTTAGTATCCGGCAAAATGCCTTTATAAAAGACAGAAATATCATGGATGGTGTCCTTTCACTTCATGAAATTATGGATTATACTCACGTCAAAAAACAGGTCGGGGTTATCCTTAAGCTTGACTTTAAGAAAGCTTACAACAAAGTTAACTGGGATTCCCTTCTTGATTGTCATGTTAAACGAGGGTTTAGTGATAAATGGTGTGGTTGGGTACACCATAAGGGAAAAGCTTATAGGCACATGCTTGCTAGTAGCGTGGGTTTATACCCCTCGCTACTGCTACTTACTAGTAGCACGGGCTTTTACCCCTCGCTGCTACTAAGTTGATAGTAGTAGCGCGGGTTTTAAACTCTCGCTACTACTAAGAGGTCTCTACCGTGACCCCCCCCCCTCGGGACAGCGAGGGGTAAAAAACCGTGCTACTACTAAGTTGATAGTAGTGGTGAGGGCTATAAACCCATGCTGCTACTAACTATATGGTTTTTGAAGAGCCCTGAAATCCCCATCTCCTCCCCCAAATCCTTCCTCTCCCTGTCACTCTCCCCCCTCTATCCATAGCCTCTCACATGGACCTCCTACGCATGCGCGTCTCCTCCTCCATGGCGCCAAAAGAGGCAGGCCGCATCGCGCCGCCGGTGTCCCGAAGCTTGCGGATCTTCCTCGCATCTCCATGCAACCACGCCGGAGCACCTCACCAGCGGCGACCAATCATACTGCTACCTCCATCTCCTTCCTCTCTCCCTTGTTTTTCTTTCTCTCTCTCCCTCTGGCTTGACTCACCCACCCATGTCCTTGCCCATGCAGGTTGTCACCATGGATGACCAGGAGCTTGCTGCCTTGGCTGTGAAGAGGAGCCCCCACGCCGCCGCCTTGCGCGGCCATGGATCCGGCCCCTCTGCAGCAGTCAGCGCTGGATCTGGTCTGCTGCTGCCCTTCCACAGCTCCGGCAATACATGCCGTCGCTGGATCGAACCATTGCTACCATTGACAGCACGCACGGCATCGAGAATTTTGTTTTTGTTTTTGAAATTAATAGTAGTAGCACGGGTGGCACCCATGTTACTACTATAAGTTAGCTGTAGCGCTGTACTAGTAGTGCGAGCGCCCGTGCTACTACTAGCTATTTAACTCGCACTACTACTAGGCTTTTCCCTAGTAGTGGTATCTCAAATTCTTCATAATGGTACAGCTAGTGTCAAGGTTAATGATTAGACGGGTCCGTATATCCAGAGTGCTAAAGGGGTTCGCCAGGGGGACCCTTACTCCCCTTTCTTATTCAACTTGGCGGCTGAGTGCCTCACTAAGATGGTGTTGTCTGCCCAGAAAAATAATTTGTTTTAGGCCTTGGCCTCCGATCTTATTGATGGGGGTGTGGGCATTTTGTAGTATGCCGACGATACGGTCCTGTGCATTTCTCATGATGTGGAAAAGGCCAAAAAAAATTAAGTTATTCCTCTACCTGTTTGAACTCATGTCAGGCTTGAAAATCAACTTTGATAAAAGTGAGGTGTTTACTATCGGAGGGGACAACAATATTGATCAGCTGTACGCTGAGATGTTTGGTTGTCAAGTTGGAAAGCTCCCTATGAAGTATTTGGGGGTCCAAGTAACCTATTCCTCGCTCAAAACGATAGATTGGGATTTCTTAGATGCTAAGTTGATTAAAAGGCTAGCACCATCGATAGGTCATGCTACTTCCTCTGGGGCTAGAGCAATCTTGGTAAACACTAGCTTGGATGGTATTTCCTCCTACTTTATGTCCATGTTCCTACTTAATAAGATTTCTATTGAAAAAAGGAATGATCATCGTTGCTGGTTCTTTTGGAGGAAGGGGAGGAAAAAATTGGCTTATCATATGGTCAAGTGGGATAGGGTTTGTCACTCTAGGAATATTGGAGGTCTAGGTATTAAGAATCTCCATAAGCAAAATATCAGTCTCCTTGTAAAGTGATGGTGGAAACTTGAATCTAGGGATGGCTTATGGCAACGTATTGTCCGTGCTCGATACATCAAAAGGGAAACAGTTGCCAATGTGTAACCTCGTTTTTCTGACTCACCCTGCTGGAAAGCTATTATGAAAGTCAAATATGTTTATATGGTTGGGAGAGAAATTAAGACTAATATGAGTGACATGGCTAGGGTCTGGCATGACCCCTGGCTATATGAAATGCCTTTAAAATGTCAGTTCCCTGTTTTGTTTGACGTTTGCTCTGAACAGAACTGTACTGTTGCGTCTTTTGCTACTAACAAGTTTGTAATGAGTTTCAGACGCACTCTCTTCAGTGATTTGGCCGATCAATGGTCTGGCATTGTGGAGAGAGCTAAAAGCTTTCCTTAATAACCTTCCGGATGTTGTAGGCTAGAAGTTTACTTCTAAGAAAATCTTTACCACCAAGTTAGTATATGAGTGGATGGAAAAAGACCTGGCCGGACCTAACTATATAGTCACACAACTAATACACATGCATATTGATCTCCTTCTTAACAGTTCAGGGAGGTGCAGGAGCAGCTCATACCAGCGGACCACATACTAGCACTTTAAGAGAAAATAGCAGGATTTTTGCTCGACCATGTCATAGATCCCAAAGGAGAATACTATTACCCGCTACCGCCCCCATGAACCACTTGTCATTGTGCTCCGAAGGCACCAATGCAACATGTAGGAGAAATTGTATATGTATATATATACATGTGTATGTGTGAATAATTAATGGTGTTGGTTGTGAGACATTCGATGATATATATATGTCACGCCCAATATGCGACCCTATCCAAAAGGAACTCGAAGGTCCCACCAAGGATAGACCCGCATATTGAAACGCTTTTGCAAGGTGGATATCATTACATCAACATTACATAATAGATGGGGATACATACAAGAGGCATACAATGCCACACGAATACAACATCATCATACACAAGAGCCACATCCGACTACGGATGAAACACAAACCGAAACTCAAACGATATCCACCCTGCTAGCCCAGGCTGCCGACCTGGAACCTATCCCCTGATCGAAGAAGAAGCAGAAGGAGAACCCCAACACAAGCAAACATCGCTCTCGCGTCATGATCATCGCATAACCTGTACCTGCAACTATTGTTGTAGTAATCTGTGAGCCACGAGGACTCAGCAATCCCATTACCATGGGTATCAAGACTAGCAAAGATTAATGGGAAAGGAAGGGGTAAAGTGGTGAGGTTGTAGCAGCGACTAAGCATATATGGTGGCTAACATACGCAAATAAGAGCGAGAAGAGAGCAAAAGGAACGGTCGTGAAGCTAGCAATGATCAAGAAGTGATCCTGAACTCCTACTTACGTCAAACATAACCCAAAACCGTGTTCACTTCTCGGACTCCGCCGAAAAGAGACCATCACGGCTACACACACGGTTGATGCGTTTTAATTCGGATCTGGTGTCAAGTTATCTACAACCGGACATTAACAAATTCCCATCTGCCTATAACCACAGGCACGACTTTCGAAAATTTATACCCTGCAGGGGTGTCCCAACTTAGCCCATGATAAGCTCTCGCGATCAACGAATGATATACCTTCTCCCAGGAAGACCCGATCCGACTCGGAATCCCGATTTACAAGACATTTCGACAATGGTAAAACAAGACCAGCAAGACCGCCCGATGCACCGACAATCCCAATAGGAGCTGCACATATCTCGTTCTCAGGGAAACACCAGATAAGCTAAGCGTACAGGTACCGACGTAACCCAAGTTGCCAAGGGATAGTCCCGCACGGTGCTCTAGTTTGGACCAACACTTAGACAAGCACTGGCCCGGGGGGGCTATAATAAAGATGACCCTTGGGTTAATTACTCCCAAGGGAAATGTAGGTGGTGGTGAGGCAAATGGTAAAACCAATGTTGGGCCTTGCTGGAGGAGTTTTATTCAAAGCGAACTGTCAAGGGGGTCCCATAAATCACCCAACTGCGTAAGGAACGCAAAATCTGGGAACATAACACTGGTATGACGGAAACTAGGGCGACAAGAGTGGAACAAAACACCAGGCATAAGGCCGAGTCTTCCACCCTTTACCAAGTATATAGATGCATTAATAAAATAAGAGATATTGTGATATCCCAACCAAAATCCTGTCCACCATGGAGCAATCTTCAACTTCACCTGCAACTAACAACGCTATAAGAGGGGTTGAGCAAAGCGGTAACATAGCCAAGCAATGGTTCGCTAGGAAGGGTGAAAAGGTTAGAGGCTGACATGGCAATTTGGGGAGGCTTGATGAGCAAAAGATAGGTGACGCAACATAGCGATAGAATGAAGCAACTAGCATAGCAATGATAGTAGTGAGATCCAGGATAGCGGTCATCTTGCCTGAAATCCCGCAAGGAAGAAGAACGAGTCCATGAAGAAGACGAACGGATGAAGCCGAACCAAGCGTAGACGAATGAATCCTCACGATCGCAACGAAACGGGAACTATCGAGAAGAAGCACACAACATGGTAAACACACCACACATGAACAAGGCATGATGCACAAACAAGCATGATGCATGACAAGACTACATGAAGCTACTCATGGCAAGGGATGATGCAAACGAGAGCAACACATCAAGGCAAGTTTAAATGAGGCCGGAAGCAACATATAACAATTCCGGTAAGTCCTCATATGCAAATTTCGAAATTGGTCCAGATCTGAATAAACCATATGTTCAAGTTGTTAAACAGCAAGTTAAGATGAACCAAGATGATCTACATGAGATTCTAGTCAAGTTACATATAAAGTTCATTTAGTTCGGAGCTACGGCCTAGAAGATATGAGCAAAACAAGTTAAACATGGCATTGGTGCAAAATGCACCCAAACATCAAGCAAACACCTCAAAACAAGGAGGCAACATGATAATATGAAACTACATGCAATTCTAAGCAAGTTTCATATAAAGCACACTCAAAACGGAGCAACGATGCAACACATACACTCTATACAAGTCATAACAACAATCTGTCCAAAACAGCAACTAGGCATATTGCAAGCATCAAAACAACATGCTACAGCACCATAATATGAAAACAAAAGGCATGGACATGATGTACAGGTAAAGCATAACAAAACATGAACACTGAGCTATCTCCATAAATCACTAGAACATGCTCAAACACATATGGCAAGATTGCAAATAATAAAAGTTCAGACTTTGAAGAAAATAACATCAGGTTGCAATGTTTAGAGATATCAAACAACATGTTACAGGAACTTATCATGGCAAACAAAGGCATGGCATGAACCTACTAAATGCATAGACAAAAGTCCCTTACTGACCATGAGCCAAAAAGGATCAGAAGATATGATGGCACCCATGTAAACATGGCAAGTTATAATACAGATTTAAACATGGCAGGAACAACGATAAGAAGGCATGTTGATGAGCTTGTGCAACTCACTACAGAGCAAAACATGGCATGGCAAGGCAACCAACAGTAAGAAGACATATTTATGAAGCTAAGCATGGCAAGAGCAAGATCATAGGGTGCATGGAACACTAGCAACAATCATGGCAACAACTGAACTTAATGTTAACAGGCTGACAGTAACATTATTTAGCAACTTTGGAGCAAGATTACAACAAGCTATAATTGCTACCAGGGGCATGTATGGATAGAGCATGACATGTATAACAAAACACCCTTAGTGAACATCTCCAGATTATGCATAGAATGACTAGTAGCAGCAGGTTTACATAGCATCACGAAATAACAGATTCAGCCTAGCAAAACAGCAACAGCGAGTACACTACTTAACAAGCTCGATTCACTGACCACAAGTCATTGCATGACAAGATAAGCATAGCATCAGCAATAAGACATGTTTATGAAACAAACCAAGGCAAGAACAAGTTCATAACATGCAAGGATCAACTACAACAACCTTGGCAAAATTGAATAACATGTAAACAATCTGTCAGGAAACATTTTGGAGCAAAAGTAGAGCACGAAAATGACATGCTAGAGTACTCCATAATTGCAAACAGGGGCATGAATGGATGCCATGTATTTTTGAACTATGCCATGTCTTCTTTACAGTGGTGTATAGTTCAAAAATACATGGCATCCATTCATGCCCCTGTTTGCAATTATGGAGTAGTCTAGCATGTCATTTTCGTGCTCTACTTTTGCTCCAAAATGTTTCCTAGCAGATTGTTTACATGTTATTCAATTTTGCCAAGGTTGTTGTAGTTGATCCTTGCATGCTATGAACTTGTTCTTGCCTTGGTTTGTTTCATAAACATGTCTTATTGCTGATGCTATGCTTATCTTGTCATGCAATGACTTGCGGTGAGTGAATCGAGCTTGTTAAGTAGTGTACTCGCTGTTGCTGTTTTGCTAGGCTGAATCTGTTATTTCGTGATGCTATGTAAACCTGCTGCTACTAGTCATTATATGCATAATCTGGAGATGTTCACTAAGGGTGTTTTGTTATACATGTCATGCTCTATCCATACATGCCCCTGGTAGCAATTATAGCTTGTTGTAACTTGTTGTAATCTTGCTCCAAAGTTGCTAAATAATGTTACTGTCATCCTGTTAACATTAAGTTCAGTTGTTGCCATGATTGTTGCTAGTGTTCCATGCACCCTATGATCTTGCTCTTGCCATGCTTAGCTTCATAAATATGTCTTCTTACTGATGGTTGCCTTGCCATGCCATGTTTTGCTCTATAGTGAGTTGCACAAGCTCATCAACATGCCTTCTTATCGTTGTTCCTGCCATGTTTAAATCTGTATTATAACTTGCCATGTTTACATGGGTGCCATCATATCTTCTGATCCTTTTTGGCTCATGGTCAGTAAGGGACTTTTGATCTATGCATTTAGTAGGTTCATGACATGCCTTTGTTTGCCATGATAAGTTCCTGTAACATGTTGTTTGATATCTCTAAACATTGCAACCTGGTGTTATTTTCTTCAAAGTCTGAACTTTTATTATTTGCAATCTTGCCATGTGTGTTTGAGCATGTTCTAGTGATTTCTGGAGATAGCTCAGTATTCATGTTTTGTTATGCTTTACCTGTACATCATGTCCATGCCTTTTGTTTTCTTGTTGAGGTCCTGTAGCATATTGTTTTGATGCTTGCAATATGCTTAGTTGCTGTTTTGGACAGATTGTTGCTATAACTTGTTTCATGTGTGTGTGTTGAACCGTTGCTCCGTTTTGAGTGTGCTCTATATGAAACTTGCTTATAATTGCATGTAGTTCCATATTATCATGTTGCATCCTTGTTTTGGAGTGTTTTCTTGACGTTTGGGTGCATTTTGCATCAATGCCATGTTTAACTTGTTTTGCTCATATCTTCTAGGCCGTAACTCCGAATTAAATGAACTTTATATGTAACTTGACTAGAATCTCATGTAGATCATCTTGGTGCATCTTAACTTGCTGTTTAACAACTTGAACATAAGGTTTATTCAGATCTAGACCAACTTCGAAATTTGCATATGAGGACTTACCGGAATTGTTATATGTTGTTCCCGGCCTCATTTAAACTTGCCTTGATGTGTTGCTCTTGTTTGCATCATCTCGTTCCATGAGTAGCTTCATGTAGCTTTGTCATGCATCATGCTTGTTGTGCATCATGTCTTGTCTATGTGTGGTGTGTTTACCATGTTGTGTGCTTCTTCTCGATAGTTCCCGTTTCGTTGCGATCGTGAGGATTCGTTCGTCTACGCTTGGTTCGTCTTCGTGGCTTCATCTTCTTCATGGACTCATTCTTCTTCCTTGCGGGATTTCAGGCAAGATGACCGCTACCCTGGATCTCACTACTATCATTGCTATGCTAGTTTCTTCGTTCTATCGCTATGCTGCGTTACCTATCTTTTGCTCCTCAAGCCTCCCAAATTGCCATGAACCTCTAACCTTTGACACGATTCCTAGCAAACCATTGCTTGGCTATGTTACCGCTTTGCTCAGCCCCTCTTATAACGTTGTTAGTTGCAGGTGAAGTTGAAGATTTCTTCATGGTGGACAGGATTTTGGTTGGGATATCACAATATCTATTATATTATTAATGCAACTATATACTTGGTAAAGGGTGGAAGGCTCGGCCTTATGCCTGGTGTTTTGTTCCACTCTTGCCGCCCTAGTTTCCGTCATATCGGTGTTATGTTCCCGAATTTTGCGTTCCTTACACGGTCGGGTGATTTATGGGACCCCCTCGACAGTTCGCTTTGAATAAAACTCCTCCAGCAAGGCCCAACCTTGGTTTTACCATTTGCCTCACCACCACCTATATTTCCCTTGGGAGTAATTAACCCAAGGGTCATCTTTATTACAGCCCCCCCGGGCCAATGCTTGTCTAAGTGTTGGTCCAAACTAGAGCACCGTGCGGGACCATCCCTTGGCAACTTGGGTTACGTCGGTACCTGTACGCTTAGCTTATACGGTGTTGCCCTGAGAACAAGATATGTGCAGCTCCTATCGGGATTGTCGGCGCATCGGGCGGTCTTGCTGGTCTTGTTTTACCGTTGTCGAAATGTCTTGTAAACCGGGATTCCAAGTCTGACCGGGTCTTCCAGGGAGAAGGTATATCCTTCGTTGAGCGCAAGAGCTTATCATGGGCTAAGTTGGGACACCCCTGCAGGGTATAATCTTTCGAAAGCCGTGCCTGCGATTATAGGCAGATGGGAATTTGTTAATGTCCGGTTGTAGATAACTTGACACCAGATCCGAATTGAAACGCATCAACCGTGTGTGTAGCCGTAATGGTCTCTTTTCGGCGGAGTCCGGGAAGTGAACACGGTTTCTGGGTTATGTTTGACATAAGTAGGAGTTCAGGATCACTTCTTGATCATTGCTAGTTTCACGACCGTTCCGCTTGCTCTCTTCTCACTCTTATTTGCGTATGTTAGCCACCATATATGCTTAGTCGCTGCTGCAACCTCACCACTTTACCCCTTCCTTTCCCATTTGAGCTTTGCTAGTCTTGATACCCATGGTAATGGGATTGCTGAGTCCTCGTGGCTCACAGATTACTACAACAACAGTTGCAGGTACAGGTTTTGCGATGATCATGACGCGAGAGCGATGTTTGCTTGTCTTGGAGTTCTTCTTCTGCTTCTTCTTCGATCAGGGGATAGGTTCCAGGTCGGCAGCCTGGGCTAGCAGGGTGGATGTCGTTTGAGCTTCTGTTTGTGTTTCATCCATAGTCGGATGATGCTCTAATGTATTGTGATGTTGTATTCGTGTGGCATTGTATGCCTTATGTATGTATCCCCATCTATTATGTAATGTTGATGTAATGATATCCACCTTGAAAAAGTGTTTCAATATGCGGGTCTATCCTTGGTGGGACCTTCGAGTTCCTTTTGGATAGGGTCGCATATTGGACGTGACAAGTTGGTATCAGAGCCAGGTCCGACCTTAGGAGCCCCCTTGATTGATCGTGTAGTCTGGCCGTTGTCGAGTCTAGAAGAAAACTGTTTTTCGGAGTCTAGTTATATCGGAGAGTAGGAACTCTTTTTACTCCTCACTCCCTTCGTCGCTCTGGTAAGGAATCTTGACGTAGGTGTTTTGTATTACTCCTCTTCCCCTTCAAAATTTTTCTTTAGGTTCACGCAGGTAGTTTTTCGTTCGTTGGTTCTCTTCTCTTTTCATCCGGTGCATTTCTCGTCAAGTTGTCTCGAGTCTCTTCATCATTGCCAAGTTCAATCCTTAGTTGTTTTCTTTCCCACCCGCCCCCCTTTTCTCCTCAGAACCGGAGTCCGTAATCGAGTATCCATCCTACTCGTGCGAAGTCTTTGTTTTCTTTCCTCAATGATTTCAACCGGTGTTTTCCCTTCAAGATATTCGTCGATTTCCCCTTCCAGGTTGACTTTGTTTTCCCGCCCTCCCACCCTTTTCTTCCGGGAGTCTGACTCTCTCTCGACCATCTATTTCATCCGTACGGAGCCTCTTCAGTCTTCTCTCAATCATTTCAACTGGTGAATTCTTGTCTCGGTGGACATTCTTCATCTCTTTTTCTTCTCCGGTGGATTCAATTCCAGTTTTCGGTAGTGATCATATTCTTTTCCGTAGCTCAAGTGTTTTCCCTGCTCATTCGCCTCTCGCCAGTTCATCCTTCCGGAGTGCTCAAGACATCTCAGGAGATCCGTATGTGTTCCAATTAATTCGAGGTTATCACCTCATTCAAATATTTCAATTGTTCCGGTGCATCATCTACCTGTTCAACAATCCTTTTCAACGGTGTTTTTCTCTTTAGTGGGCCCTAACCCACAGGTCTTTTCCCAGGATCTTACCTGACTCTTCTAATTCCCCCGGAGTTATTCTCAATTCTTTTCAAGTGTGACGTAAGAATGGATTCCATCAGTCACATGCCTTCTCCAAGATCGTTTTCAAATTCTTTTCATTGTTGGCTCAACCTCTTTGCTTTCCATTCTCCCGGAGTATCTCAGTAATTTCGGTGGTGTTTCTCGTCGTCTTTCTCAGCTTTGAAGACCGAAGAAGAGTTTTCCTCTAAACCTTGTCCGTTCTCTCGAAGTTTCGTGGTTCTAGCTTCATATCATCCTCTCAATTTATTTCAGTTTGTCAGATATTCTCTCTTACCCATCCGGAGTATGTCAGGACTTGTTTTCCCCGTTTCTTTTCATCCGGAGGCCATCATTTCAGCTACCATTATCCAATTATCCCGGTGCTTCGTTCAAGTGTTCTTTCATCAGCTCATGATCTCCTTGTTATTTTGCATCTAAATCCCCTCGAACATATTTGTTCTTCTAATTATTCCGGTGATTCATTCTCTTTCATCAGTCATTTTCGAATTCTTACGGTGGTTCATCCAAGATTCTTTTTCTTTGATTATCATATTAATTCATTCGTTCTTTCCAATTCTACCGGTGGTTCATGAAGATCTTCTCAAGTTTGCGATATGTCACTTCTCAATTCTTTTTCAAGAAGAATAAGTAGTATGCAAAATCCATTGCTTGTCATCAATTTAATTTGATGAAGGATAAGCATACAATAAATCTTATTCTTATTTCATCAGAGTGATTAATCCCTTCCTTCGGAGTTTGTTCTTGATGAATAAATTCTAGTTCCAAGTGTTTCATCTTTTTTTTTTTCTGGAGTTCAATTTTCCTTGGTCATTTCATCGGAACCTCCATCTAAATCATCGCAAGGCTCATCTTATTCTTTCATCCTTCATTCTATCTCATCATCCTTTTGTTACCGGAGTTCTTCACGGTGGTTCTTCATGATTTAATTCATTCTTCAAGAGTTCATCAAGTATATTTTCTTCTCACATCTCGAAGTGTAATTAATTCTTCGTATTCTTTTGAAGTGGAGTTTTGCATTTCTTCGTTATTCCCAGATATTCAAGCATTTTCTTGTGGCATAATTTCACCTCATAATTTTGAGATGTTTTCCATAAGTCCAAAACAAGCTTCTTCTTTCGTTGTTGATTTTCTCAACAACTCCATTCAATCCTTCCTTCTAAGTTTTTTTTCACTCCATTCTTTCAATTCTCCCGGAGGTATTGCGTTGCTTATGTCGTCAAGTGTCATTCCATCTTGTGAAGTTCATGTGATATTTCCTTCCATTTTCAGTCAGAGTGCTACCTAAATCCTTTCAGTCTTATTCGTTTATTATCTCGTTCTAACCGGACTGGTTTCATAGTCTATCTGATTCCGTGAGATTTCGATTCTCGTCATTCTCATCGTTCCTCTCTTCTTCTCGAGTGCTCTCGATTCCTTGCTTCTTCTCTTGAGTTCTTGTTTCACCTCATCCCTTTTCCCTTCCGTCTCGGTCCTAAGATCTCGGGACGAGATCTCTTGTTAGTGGAGGAGTGTTGTAACGCCCCGGATTCGATGCGCCAGGTGTCCGCCAATTATTCGCCGTTGTTGCCATGTTATTTGCTTGCGTGTTGCATCTTGCAATGTCATCATCTGCATTTCATCTGCATGTTTTTCAAAACTTGCATCCGTTCGGGTTCTCCCGGTTCTCTCCGTTGTCCGTTCGGAGTCCGGACCTCTCGCGCGCGCCCGTCGCCCCTCTCAGACCTTGTTTTCGTGTGCGGGTGTTAAACGTTCTCGGAATGGGCGGTTCTACGTACGAGAAAATCTATTTATATATATGCATAATGTGTACAATTTGTAGTATCATAAAATACCAACAAACAAAAAAGATTTAAATGGAAAATAAAACCAACCCCCCCAAACATTTAGTACCGGTTGGTGTTACCAACCGGTACTAATGTCCTACACGCACCCGGGCCTGGCTCGTGCCACGTGGTGGAACTTTAGTGCCGGTTCGTGACGAACCGGTACTAAAGGGGGGGGACCTTTAGTCCCCACTCTTTAGTGCCGGTTGCCGAACCGGCACTAAATGTTGGGGAACGTAGCAGAAATTCAAAATTTTCTATGCATCACCAAGATCAATCTATGGAGATTCTAGCAACAAGAGAGAGAGAGGGAGTGCATCTTCATACCCTTGAAGATCACTAAGCGGAAGCGTTGCAAGAACGCGGATGAAGGAGTCGTACTCGTAGCGATTCAGATCGCGGTTGATTCCGATCTAAGCACCGAACAATGGTGCCTCCGCGTTCAACACACGTACAACCCGAGGACGTCTCCTCCTTGATCCAGCAAGGGGAGAGGAGAAGTTGAGGGATAACTCCGACAGCACGACGGCATGGTGGTGATGGAGCTCGTGGTTCTCCAGCAGGGCTTCGCCAAGCACTACGGAGGAGGAGGAAGAGTTGGAGGAGGGAGAGGGTTGCGCCAGGGGAAGGGTGCGGCTGCCCTCTCTCTCCCTCACTATATATAAGGGGAAGGGAGGAGGGGGAGGTGCCCTAGGATTCCCTAGGGGAGGGGCGGCAGCCACAAGGGAAACCCTAGATGGGTTTGGGCGCCCCCACCCCCTAGGAAACTTGCCCCAAAAGCCGGGAGGGGCGGCTGCCCTAGGGGTGGCGCCCCCACCTCTCCTGGTTACGTGAGATGGGGTGGGAGGGGCGCTCAGCCCCTTAGTGGGCTGATGTGCCCCCTCCCCTTGGCCCATAAGGCCCCCCAACGCTTGTCGGGGCCTCCGAAACCCCTTTCGGACACGCTGGTCATCACCTGGTACCCCCGAAACAATTCCGGACTCCAATACCCTTCGTCCAATATACCGATCTTCACCTTCAGACCATTCCGGAGCTCCTCGTCACGTCCGGGATCTCATCCGGGACTACGAACAACCTTTGGTAACCACATACTATTTCCCATAACAACTCTAGCGTCACCGAACCTTAAGTGTGTAGACCCTACGGGTTCGGGAACCATGCAGACATGACCGAGACGCTCTCTAGCCAATAACCAATAGCGGGATCTGGATACACTACTGGAATCTGGCACTTTGCCATCTGCCATGGCAGATGGCAAAGGCATGGTCGGCGAATGGCAAAGGCTTTGCCATCTGCCAGCAGATGGCAAACAGTTTGTCTGAAACCCTGCCGGTAAAGGCTTCTCTGTCATCTGCCGGCTGATGGCAAAGAGCCTGTGGCTTTGCCATCTGCTGGCAGATGGCAAAGCCTCTTAACGGGGTTAGCCACGTTAGAAGGCTAACCGCATACTTTGCCGTGTGCCAGCAGATGGCAAAGGCTTCAGGCTCTTTGCCGTCTGCTGGCAGATGGCAAAGGGCCCAAATTTTACATGTAGATGACACGTGGCCTCTTTGCCATCTGCCAGCTGATGGCAAAGCTCTTTGCCATCTGCCAGCGGATGGCAAAGTGCCTATATTGCCCCATTGAATTTTGTTTTTTCTTATATCAATTCATTTTCATAGAAAATCAAACACAAATATATTTATATGACCAATATAGCATATTCAACACATATTACCAATAGTCATGAACACATATATATATTGAACACATATCCAACACATGTTACCAATAGTAGCAAGTTTCATCCATACATATACATAGTTTTGTCAATATTACACAGTTTCATCATGGGTAGCAAGTTTCACAAAGTCAAAACAAAAACTAAAGACAAGCACTCCATCAACCCAAGCTTCCGTGATCTGAAGCAAATCTACAAAATGGGAAAGAAGAAAGTTAGAAGAAGAAGACTAGAAGAAGAAGATTATTATGCACCACAAATTTCTGTCCTGTGGAAAGAACTTCCCTATGCTGCAAAATAAACAACACTAGATCATGGTTAAAGATATTGTTCAATCTTCAATGGAGTAACTTAGGCATGGTTAAGTCTTGATTATCTGGGTCAACATATGCTATTTCATAAGAAATGAAAATATTCAGTAATTGGGATTGTTAAAGATATTGTGTAGGTATATCCATATAGGCACCGAATAGATAGGATGCGGCATTATTAAGTGGCAAACACCTTAGTTGAACAATTTCTTCTTTAAAATAAGTATATGTGTTGTAATTAGTACAAGGATTGTTAGGAAGTAACATATACAAGGTGGAAATGAACAAACCTATCGTGGGAAGGTTGCATGTTTCTGAGAAAGGAGCTATTGGCTAGAGCATGCTGCATGCCAAAAATGCATCCTGCTGGTGCTAGCAAACTGGTAGAAGCATACGATCCCGTAGTTTCTTCTAAATGTCTAACCTGATAATTTTGGACCTTACAATAACTTAACAACCAAAACATTATCTATGTACGCCTCCATTAGCATTACTCAAACTGGAAAACATTTTTTTCTGGCTGAATACATCCATGCAGGCCTCAACTGTTCGGTGCTTCTATATGTTTCTGAAATGGCAAAAATTAGTCCCTAATCCAAGGTATGCTGCCAGCAACCTGGACAGAAGACTACAATTCCAGAGTTTCCAACTTTCTTCCAAATATCTAACCTGATAATTGACAACCTTCTAATCTGGTAACGACCAAAACATTATCCACATACACCTCGCATTACTCACACAGGAAAATTATTCTGCCTGGAAGTGGCAGAATACATATCTCTACGGGCCTCAAAGTGTTTGGTGCCTATATACATTCTTGAAGGGCAAAAATCAGTACGTAATCGAAGGAATAGGAAGAATTTTACTCTTAAAAGTGCTAGTAGTAACTAAGAATAGATGATTCTAAAATGGTAAATAGACTTATGTCCATTTGTGTCATCTTCCTTGTTCTGGAGTAGGCATAGGCATGCAAGAAACCATACCTGCTGGAACGACAGGACATCGGACCGGAACCGCATCCGCTCCCCCTTGTCGCACTTGATGGACTTGGGCACGCCGGCGACGGTGGTGAGGCTGCCGGGGAGCACGATGTCCTGGGTCCCATCGCGGTCGAGCTCGATGAGCGAGGGGTCGGGCGAGCCGCGCTGCTTGCAGAACTTGAGCCGGACGTCGGCGGCGACGTCGTAGCCGAGGCCGATGGAGCGGATGGTGGACTCGGCGGCCCGCTGCAGCATCTCCTTGCTGTCCCTAGGCGCCATCCTCGCTCATCCCACGGCGCCGGAACAAACTTCAGCACCCCTGGAGTCGGAACACCCGGAGCATAATCAGCAGAAGACCAAAAAAAGAAACTGAAATTCCCCGCCAGATCGGCCGGCACCGCGGGGGCCGGCGGGGGCGGATCTGGGCGGCGCAGCCGGAAACACGGGGGGATTGGCCGGCGGCCGCCGGAGGGCCGAAAGCTCGTACCTTTTCGCGAATCGGAGCCCGGGACTTCGCCGGCCGGCGGTGGACGGACGCCGCGGCGAAGCGGCGAGGCGGGGGAGGAGGACGGGACCGGGATGAGCGGCGGCGGCGGTGGGGACGGGGGGAGGTCGCCGGGGTGGTCTCCTCCCTCGCGGTGGGGCGGGAATGGACCGGCGGGATGGCCTATCCTCCGGCCATGTAGGGCAGACCGACGGCGGCGGCGACCGGTGAGGGCGGCGGCGACCGGTGAGGGTGGCGGGGAACCCTAGCTATCCAGCACGCACGGGAGTGGGACTGATTCGGGGTGGCTGGGTTTTTTTAGGGAGGCTGGGGGTTTTCTTTTCTTTAATTTTTCACTCTTTCCTTTTTTTAGGAAGGAGAGAGATAGTCCCATCTCTTTGCCATTTGCGAGCGGAGGGCAAAGATTCTTTGCCATCTGCTGATAGATGGCAAAGAGGTGGGGCTGGTATGCCGTTACATTTTTGACGGACACAAGATTTGCCAACCTCTTTGCCATCAGCTGGCAGATGGCAAAGATTATTTGCCATCCACTAGCAGATGGCAAAGAATTGGCTGATGGCAACCATGTTCTTTGCCGTCTGTCAGTTCTTTGTCATCTGGTTTTTATAAGCAGATGGCAAAGACGTTCTTTGCCATCAGCTGGCTGATGGCAAAGAGCTGGTTGATGGCAAATTCCCTGTTTCCAGTAGTGATACCCATGTGGGCTCCCACATGTTCCACGATGATCTCATCGGATGAACCACGATGTCGGGGATTCAATCAATCCCGTATGCAATTCCCTTTGTCAATCGGTATGTTACTTGCCCGAGATTCGATCGTCGGTATCACAATACCTCGTTCAATCTCGTTACCGGCAAGTCACTTTACTCGTTCCGTAATGCATGATCCCATGACTCACTACTTAGTCACATTGAGCTCATTATGATGATGCATTACCGAGTGGGCCCAGAGATACCTCTCCGTCATATGGAGTGACAAATCTCAGTCTCGATTCGTGCCAACCCAACAAACACTTTTGTAGATACCTGTAGTGCACCTTTTGTAACATCCCAAATTTTCAATTTGGAATGTTATACATTAGATCATCAATGCATATCATATTTTATTTGCTTTTGGTTTTGATCCTAGAAATTCTATGCAACTCAAGGACCCACGGAGAGAGTTGGGGATTTCGTTATTTTCATATTTGAGTTTTCTCAAATTTTGGGAATAGGATCATTTGAATTTATTTATTTTATCATCAATTATTTCTATTACAAAAATATGAGAGAGGGAATAAAATGACTTTCCCAAACTAAAGAAATATTTAGGATTTAATAATAAAATCAAATAAGATTTTATTTTGGAGTTTTTCGATATTTTTATTTGAATTTAGGAAAAATATACGTTTTTCAAAATTGCATTTAGGCCCCAAATAAATGTTCAATTTGTCGGTCTTGATTTTAGAAGTCTGGGAAAATTTATTTCGGGATTTTTGGAGTCCGTTTAGTATTTTTTTTCTGTGCGTAATTATGTTAAAAAAAACGAACCGACTTCGGGCCGTACCCGAGCGGGACACCGCCTGGGGGCAGCCCTTAAATAGCCGCGCCCCGAGCCGCCCCAGCCCAATAGCGCCGCCGCCAGCCCACCCGCGCCGAAACCCTAACCCTAGCCGCCGCCGCCGCCGACCGCCGCCGCCACCGCGACCCGCCGCCCGAGGTTCGCCGCCGCCTTGTTTTCCACGCCATTTTTTAGAAAACCGATCGGTGTTCCGTCGGTTTTATTTCGTTTTTTTTAGTTTTAGTTTTTTTATTAGATCGGTTTTATTTTTGGTTTAGTTTAATTAGCGAGCGTTCGCTCGTTCGTTCATTTTAACGAACGCGTTCATCGTTTAGATCTGGATAACGAATGTTCATTCGTTAACCCGTTCGTCGTTTTTCTTTTTCTTGGATTTTCCACGGTTATTTTCTGATCGCGATTTCTGATCCGATTTTTGTTTTAGTATAACTTTTCGCTCGTTTATCGGAATCAGGCGATTCAAGCGCCTGGAGTTTCATTTCGAAACTCTCTATCCGTTTAACAAACTTAAACCAGTTTTTGCTACTGTAAAAATTGACTTAGATCCAGATTAGTAGAACGAAGTTGTTTTCTTTCGCTGTTTGACTTTCGTATCTTCGTTCGATTTGATTCTTTTTGCACACCGGAGTTCTTAAGTTGGACTTTCTGGTTAGATCACTTATTTGAGTTTTACCTATGCATTAGATGAGTACTTATTGTATGCTTGTTTGTTTGTCTGCGATAGAATACCCGGAGTGCGCCGTCTGTTACTTCGAATCTCTAGGTTTCGTGGATCATCAGCAAGGCAAGTAACACTTTGATCATACCTCTTTTACTACCCAGTTTTATTGCATTAGATCAATCCTCAAACATTGCATGATTAGGATCTAATTAAACTGTGGGATGGGAAGTAGTTGAGGTAGTACCTATTACCTGTTTTTACTATCAAACCTTTGGGAGTTACTTCTACGTTTGCTTATTATGCCATGCTATGCTAGTAGACGTGGATTGGGTGAGTGATATCCATGACAGATGTGAGTTTTGTTAATTTAATGGTTTATCTAAGGTTGCAACTTAAATACACATCTGGGTGGATTGAGGTACCTGGGTTTCCAGGATTTGCCTGTTTCTTTTTGGCCTGCCGCCCAGGCTCAAAGGGATCATGAGATTATTCATGCTAGAAACTTTGTGTGCAGCCACAAGCCATTATGGGCTCTGGCATAGTTGATTAAGTCGTGCGAACTCTTATAGGGTAGACTAGCAGATGTAGGGGAAAGTAGGTGTACCGGTCTACCCATCGTAAGGTGCTAGCGCTTCTGAAAGACTATGTCTCGGTCATCCATTTCTCAAACACCATGTAGTGCGAGAAATCCAACGGAGGCGATCGAGTCTTGTGGGGAAAAGTGCGCAAACCTCTGCAGAGTGTACAAACTAATCATGGTTAGCCGTGTCCCCGGTTATGGACGTTTTGAGTATCTAGTACTTGGATATCATGTGAATCTCATCATGTTACTCTAAATTAAATGTTGTTGGGTTTTAATGATGATTACTTTAATTGGGATTGAGGATGCTGTCAACCATTCTCAATGTTTAACAACCACCATGATAGTTAAATGAAATTTATTCCTTTGCAGTAGGGAAAACTGGCTTTACGCAAAACTGTAACCATAGAGCTTTCCACCAGCCAAATATGCATGTAGTACAGCTTACTCTTTCATTACTCTCTATGTGTTACATTGCCAGCATATTCCATGTGCTGACCCGTTTTCGGGCTGCAACATTTCATGTTGCAGACTTTTCAGACGACGAGTAAGGTGCCTTTAGGTCGTGGTTCTATACTCAGTGATGCCGTTGGAGTTGATGGACTCACTTATCTTCCAAGCCTTCCGCTATTATCGTTATTAGATGGCCTTAAGCCATATTTATTGTAATAAGTTCTCTTTTGAGACACTCGATGTAATAAGTGTGTGATTGCTACTCTGTTATAAATCCTTCAAGTACTGTGTGGTGTCAGCATTACTGATCCAGGGATGACACCTGAGCATAGAGATCAGACTGTTTGAGGTCTGGTCGCTACAAAGATGGTATCAGAACACACGCTGACTATAGGGCACGACCACTAAGCAAAAGCCCTAGAATGCTACTCTCTTCTCATTTTCCGACTCCTCATCTTTTCTATTCTTTTAGGATGACGGAAGCGAGGATCAAGTTCACCCAGCCGGATGAAGATATACCTTTTGGACGACACCTGAATGAAGTCACCAAGTACCTGAACATTGGAATACCAAGTTTCACCGGGACCTACAACGCCACTTTACCCGAAGAGGAGCGTTGGAAGATTCAAGCTCAAGTTCCAGGAAGGACGTTCGCGCCAGTCATGGAGCCCATAGAGTGTGTTTTTAATGCACCAACCTGGAGTCTGGGAAAGAGCATGGCAGCTCACATAACCATGGGACGCATTGGAGAAGTCTACCAAGAAGACCTCAAGAATACTATTTACCAGATTTGCGGATGCTGAGATGAACAATGGGAGATAGTTAGCACCAAGAAGGATAGATCCATTGCAGCTTTCATCCAAAAGTTAAATCAGCACATTCGATGTCAGGAGAATCATATGTGCGCAGACAAGATGGAGTTGAAGAAAGCAAAAGCCAAGATTAACAAACTAGAAGGAGAACTGAAGGCCACTCGCAAGGACTACATGGATGAGATTGTCGCTCTAGTGAGACAAAACGGTGATCTGAAGGAGAAGATTGAAGAACTCATGGGGAACTCAGCACCCGGAGGAGAAGATGAAGATTGCACTTGCCCGATAACTACATCATCATCGACGACACCGATTCCGATCCTAGTGATGATGATTTTGAAGACGAAGCTGGAGCAGATATCATGGAGTCTTCGTCGGAGCAGTTTTTCTAGTAGACTACCATAACAGTAGTAGTGTTCCACCATGTATCTAGTATAGTCCACACACCTTTTGCGATAGTTCTAGACCGATTGTATGCCCTTGATTGATTGAATGAAGTGATTTTGTGTGCATTTGCCTCATGTGCATTTGGGTAGTGTTTTCTCTTTAGACCTCATTCTATTCTTAATTCTCATCTTTTCTAAACCCTCAGATGCCTCCGAGACGTGACAATGGATTTGCCTTCCCACCGGAGCTCACTCACTTGATCCAGCAGCAGAATGCCTTGATGCAGCTACTAGTCCAGAACCAGAACAACAACAACAACAACCCACCGCCACCACCACCTGTTGATCACTTAACCCGTTTTCTTAGGCTGAATCCGCCGGTGTTCTCCAGTAGCACCGAGCCGATAGTAGCAGATGATTGGCTCCGCAAGACAGGGAGGGAGTTGACCACTGCAGGTTGTATAGATGAGGAGAAGGTGAAGTTTGCCGCACATCAGCTTGAAGGACCCGCGGCAGCATGGTGGGAGAATTTTACAGCCACTTACCCTGTAGACACTGTCACATGGGATCAGTTTCAGCAAGCGTTCCGTACTGCCCATGTTTCAGTAGGATCTATGGCCATGAAGAAGCGTGAGTTTCACAACTTGCGCCAAGGAGGACGGACAGTTGGCCAGTATGTGGATGACTTTAGTAAACTAGCACATTATGCCCCAGATGACGTTGCTACGGATGCAGCTAAGCAGGAGAAGTTTCTGGAAGGGCTGAATGATGAGCTGAGCATGCAGTTGATGGTAGCAAGTTTCAACAACTACCAAGAGTTGGTAAATCATGCTCTTATGATTGAAGGGAAGCAGCAGTACATTGAAAACCGCAAGCGGAAGTATGGACAGGGGAAGTACAACTCTGGAGCTCAACAGAAGCCCCGTCTTACGCCTAAACCGGGAGTTCATTTTCAGCATACCCATGGAGGAGGTAGCTCGCACAACCATAATGGCCCCAAAAATGGTAATGGGAATGGAGGAAGCAACGGCCAGAACCGTACCACCCCAGCAACCCCAGCCAAGAGAGACCTGAGCCAAATCACCTGTTTTAAGTGTTCAAAGACTGGACATTATGCCAATGAATGTCCTGAAGGCCAGAATGGCAATGGAAGCTCTGGAAAGAAGCCGAACCCTTTCAACAGGGGACAGGTGAACCACGTTAACATGGAGGAGGTTGAAGCTCAGCCTAATGCAGTAATAGGTAAGTTTTTGGTTAAGTCATTTACTGCACTCGTTCTTTTTGATACTGGTGCATCGCATTCATACATATCAAGGGGATTTGTGGATAAGTATAGCCTGCCCACTAGGATTCTTAAAACACCTATGCTAGTAAGCTCACCAGGAGCGGAGTATATGGCCAGACAAGGATGTTTTCAAGTGCCATTAAGTATAGGAAGACATGTTTTTCCGACAGATTTGATTATTTTGGAATCACAAGGGTTGGATGTGATTCTCGGTATGGATTGGTTGTCGATGTATGGAGGAAACATCGATTGCGCCAGTAAGACAATTTTGCTTACAACACCCGAAGGAAGAAGGATCAAGTATGTATCACGTCATGCGCCAAACAGGACAGAAGTAAATTCCTTATCAGGAGTTGTGCAGGAGGAAGTACGAGTGGTAAAGGATTTCCCAGATGTATTTCCAGAAGAGTTGCCAGGCATGCCACCAGATAGAGATATTGAGTTTTTGATTGAGCTTTTGCCAGGCACCGGGCCAATATCGAAGAGACCATACAGAATGCGCGCAAAGGATTTGGTGGAGATTAAGAAGCAGATTAAAGAGTTACTGGATAAAGGATACATTCGCCCAAGTTCTTCGCCTTGGGGATCACCAGTACTTCTTGTGGAGAAAAAGGATGGATCGTTAAGGATGTTTGTTGATTATTGTGGATTGAACGAAGTAACGATTAAGAACAAGTACCTGCTACCAATGATCAATGATCTGTTTGATCGGTTGCAAGGAGCTAAAGTGTTTTCCAAGATTGATTTGCGATCAGGGTACCATCAATTGAAGATTCAAGAACAGGACATACTAAGACAGCTTTCACCACAAGATATGGACTGTATGAGTATACCGTTATGTCATTTGGACTGACTAATGCACCTGCCTATTTTATGAACATGATGAACAAGGTGTTTATGGAGTTTTTGGATAAGTTCGTCGTAGTGTTCATTGATGATATTCTGGTTTATTCGAAGAATGAAGAAGAGCATAAAGAACATTTGCGATTAGTACTGGAGAAGCTCAGAGAGCATCAGTTATATGCCAAGTTCAGCAAATGTGAGTTTTGGTTGAAGGAAGTGGGATTTCTTGGACACGTTATATCCGGAGAAGGAATAGCGGTTGACCCCACAAAGGTTATCACTGTGAACAATTGGGAAGCACCAACAACAGTTGGAGAGATCCGGAGTTTTCTTGGACTCGCAGGATACTACCGGAGATTTATCGAGAACTTCTCAAAGATTGCGAAGCCTATGACAGAATTGCTGAAGAAGGATACTAAGTTTATATGGACTGAAGAGTGTGAGGCTAGTTTCCAGGAATTGAAGAAGCGTTTGGTCACCTCACCAGTGTTGATTTTGCCAGACCAGACCAAGGATTATGAGGTATATTGCGACGCTTCACGTCGAGGACTTGGAGCAGTGGTTATGCAGGAGGGAAGAGTTGTTTCGTATGCTTCACGACAACTGAAACCCCACGAATTGAATTATGCCACGCATGATTTGGAGTTAGCAGCCGTAGTGCATGCATTGAAAACCATGACCATCACATCATTCTCCTATGCTTAGGATTGGGTCTTGTCCATCACATCATTCTCCTAATGATGTGATCCCGTTATCAATGACATCCAATGTCCATGGTCAGGAAACCATGACCATCTATTGATCAACGAGCTAGTCAACTAGAGGCACACTAGGGACATGTTGTGGTCTATGCATTCACACATGTATTACAGTTTCCAGTTAATACAATTATAGCATGAACAATATATAGAAAATTATCATGAACAAGGAAATGCAATAATAACCATTTTATTATTGCCTCTAGGGCTTATTTCCAACACTAAAGGCCGTTACGAACTGGCACTAAAGCCCAGTTCTGTACTAGTGTATAAGTGCGTTTGGAAAGCAAAGATTCCCCTGAAGATTAAAATATTCATTTGGCAACTTTTCCAAAATGCGGTTCTTACTAGAGATAATATGCGAAAAGAAGCAGACCTGGTAATCCTTCTTGTTTGTTTTGTCGTGAAATTGAAAGTGTTGGACACCTATTTTTTTGGCTGTGTGTTTGCTAGTTCGGTGTGGGGAACCTTTGGTTTGGCCTTGGGGCCAGCTAGTTGCCCCAGATCCCTTTGGCAGAGTTGGGCTGTATAAGTTCCTCCCTGGCTGGAGGAAGCATTACATGGAAATAATAGCTGCTATTTGTTGGGGGATTTGGTGCACTCGCAACAAGATCACGTTTGAGAAGCGTGTTGTTCGTACGCCTCTAGAGACTGTTTTCACTGTGTGCTTTTTCATGATGTATTGGTCAGGTTTGATGAACGGGGATGGCAAGGCGAAATTCCAGATTAGGGTGCAGATGATGGTTCGAGTGGCGTATTCTCTTGCTGATCGATATACTTCACGTGGCAGACTCATGCTGGAGCAGGGGAGCTAAAGTTTTGTGCTAGATGTGTGTGCTAGCTTTTTGGTTTGCTAGGTACTCACTGGGGTTTGATGCCCGTTGAGGTTAATTTGTCTCCTGTTAGGTGGTGTCAGTAGTTGCCTTATTTTGGCCCGTCTCTTAGATATATGTTGGTACTTGATGGTTAGTGCCAGCAGGTTTTCGCTCCATGGTGAGTACTTCGTTTCAGAAGTGCTCACAGTGGGTGTCCTGCTGGTGCTCCAACGCGCTACCCCCTTTCGGCCTCCTGTTGCTTTGACTCTAGTAGCCATTTGGTGCAGTTTTAGTCCAGTAAAACAGACTGCTACTGTTGTATTTTCGTTAAGCAATTAATGGAAAGGGGTGTGAGCCTGGTTGGATGATCATGTGCAAAAAAAGAACAAGCACAATTTAAAATTTTATTTTCTGTTCATTCGCTCCTGTGGGGCCAAAATGCCGTGCCCTCGCCAATTTGTCAATAAATGACCACTCGGATGAATTGAATCACCAATCAGTCGAAACCTAATCAAAATTGAAAAAAGGATTGGTAGATGGTTATTTGTTTGTTTGGAAACTGGAAAAATAATTAAGCAGAGAGATGGGAAAAGAATTAAATAGCAAGATGATGACGGACCTCACCTTACAAAAGGTCACGTGAAGATTTGTGACTGCGTAAGAGACTGAAAGGGTTCAAACCATGATGACCGAGCTTGAGAGCACCATGGTTTTCGCTGGCGTCGATTGTGACTGCCACAGTGTTCCTGTGACACCTCTCTCTTCTGTTCTCGCAAAAAAAACATGTGCATCAACATTGC